>NC_048895.1:111999545-112151644 GCF_011077185.1 Oxyura jamaicensis | reverse complement strand
AAGGAAGGAAGGAAGGAAGGAAGGAAGGAAGAAAGGAAGAAAGGAAGGAAGGAAGGAAGGAAGAAAGGAAGAAAGAAAGAAAGAAAGAAAAAAAGAAAGAAAAAAAGAAAGGTCAAAGTGCTTATGATCTGAACAGAAAGGCAAGGGATGAGATGAGTATAAGAAGACTGGGAGCAGGTGGATGAGGACAAGTAGGTACTTGAAAGTGGTACATAGTTGTTCAGCATGAATCTCAGCATGGCTGAGGTGGAAGGGACCTCTGGGTCCATCTTGTCCACCCCTGCTCCAGCAGAGACACCCAGAGCAGGGTGCCCAGGACCATGTCTGGGCAGCTTATGAAGATCTCCAAGGAGGGAGATTCCACAACCTCTCTGGGCAACCTGTGCCAGTGCTCTGTCACCTTTACAGGAATAATTTCCTGATGTGTTTGAGTTTGTGCCCTTTGCTTCTAAATGTGTTTCTGCACAGCAGCACCCATGCTAATGCCAAAACTTCTTCATGGGCACCACATCAGGAATGGTTTCCAAAGGAGGGACAGTTGTGGTAGTTTTGCAGACTTTTAGAGAGTTCTGCAAAGTTCTCCCAAAAGATGTCATGAACTCAGGAGAGAACTGCTGATGGATAGTAGCACATCAGGGTTCTCTCTCAATCCCCCCCCCCCCAAAAAAAAAAAAAAAAAATGTTGCAGGGTTTTGGTGAGTGGATGCATCTTCATTTGAAATAAAAGATAAATCAAAAAATAGTAGAATTATATAATGTTCTAAAAAAGTTGGATCATCGGGTTCAACTCCTGGCTCCACACAGGACCACACAACAGTTGGACTCTATATCTAAGAGAGTTGTCCAAACACTTCTTGAATTCTGGCAGGCTCAATGCCATGACCACTGTCCTGGGGAGCAATATCATGCATATCTTTTCCTGTTTCATGTGGATCTAGAAAAAAAAACTTCTGCTCATCTGGACCAACAGCACCAAATCTCTAAAGTCCTGAGACTACAAATTATTCAGCAGGCCTCTTCACCATAAAATTATCTTGCATCTTGGATACTTAAATACAAAGTGATCTTATTGTACCAGACACCTTATTCCCATCTAGCAACTGGTGGTCGTTCAGTCTGTTTTGCTCTCTCCCGTATGATTTAAGGCAATGTGTCATATATATATATTCTTGGCAGGACATGATAAGGAATTTCCCCTCACCACTCTAAATAAAGAGCTTGGTTTCACTTCAGCTCACATAGAGTTAAAACTGGGGAGAGATAAGCATAGGATAATCCATCACATATCAAAACAAATATCCATATAAAATTGCCTAAGGTGCTTTCAGAACCTTGGCACATCCATCTAAAAATGGGCAGGCTAAAATTGAAATTAATGCCAGGTTAAGCATTCAGAGAGATCACACAGTTCTGTGTTTTTTACAAATGCATTGTCTATTGCTTTCAGTCCCCGGAGGTTTGAATGGATCTACAAACAGTAATGAAATGCATTGACACGGCACTTTGCAAATGCAGCTTGACCATTTTATTTCATATGACGGTCCCCCAAAAAGAGAAAATACATGCACACTTATTTTCTTTACTTGACAATTTTTTTAATTAGAAAACCAGTCTTTTATTTATTATAAAATATCACAAGCTGATAAATCTTTCTAGGTTATAGAGAGAATATTTTTTTCTTTGAACCTAATATAAAAGTGAAAATAAATAATAGCATTCATCAGATTATCTTCCCCCCTGTACTACTTTACCTATAAAAAAAGCCTATAGGTATCAACCTTTATTTGAAAGTCATAGATTTCTATTGCAGCCTTTCATGACTTGAAAGGATGATATTAATAATTAGATGATTTGTTAATATTTTTTTCAGACTCTGAATGGCAAGAATTGAAATGCAGCTGGCTGAGATCTAAACTCATATAGGGAATTTTAATGTTCTGAACTCAGCAAAACAACTCTCTGCAGGGGAGCACATAGTCAAATTTAATTATTATAGTACTATCTCTTTTTAAAGAAAATTCCAAGTATTAATTAGCATTAAAGTTGATTAAGCACTAAAGCTTGAAATTTTACTTTTTTTTTTTTTTTTTTTTTTTTTTCACCAGAGTGCTGCTAACATTTGCTGGTGTGTTTGTGCTGTCTATGAGGTGTGGGTATGCCTATGGACCAGGGCTCTCCCGCTGAACACACTAGGGCTTCCTTCCATAAGAGACTGGCATGAAAAGACTTTGACTAAAGGTGCAACACCATAACCTGGATATTTCTGTAGAACTGCATTAAATAACATGATGACTGCTTAACTCAACCATGCACCTACACGTCAGGGTACTTGAAAAAAAAACAAAGTTTGCTTACTGTGTGTTTACAAAGCAGCTGCTTCACTGGAAAAAAGTGTCCAAGAGATAAAATGAAATCTCACATGAAAAATGAATGTACAGTATCTACATTAGTTTATGCTCCTAATTAAAATTATGAGCAGTTCATCATTCATATTTAATTAATTGAACGGAGCCTAAAGTCTGGGGTTTTGTATCTATTTTGCATAGTGCATTTAATACATGGTATTTTCTTGCATGTATGATTAGTGTCTAAGAGAAACAGTTAAATAAGTACACAGTCATTTACTTAATGTCACAGTTTATTTAAAGCATTTTGAAGCTGAAATAATGAAAAAAGGACTGGGTATATTACTTGGCAAACTGCACATAATTTATTACTGCACTGAATAAGTATATTGCAGTGTCTAACATGGTCACTGTTAAATTACCAACTTTTAGACACTGTCTAGATCATTTTCTATGATTTTTCCCTTCCCCCAAGCTACCAGTAAATGTATAGTTTTAATTCTGGACTTTAATAGAAGCACTACTGAAAATAATTAATTGTTTTCACCCCAAGGTCAGGATCAACAATGAGTACAGCAATAATGCTGCTCATCTTGTAAGACACTTCACTGTTGATTCCTCTGTATGCATCCGTACCTCTTCTGAGATGCATTTGTCAATTTATTCTCTGATTTCCCTCTCAGCAGGCTTGTTCCAAAGCCCACTGATGCTCATTAAAATATTCTTGTTGCTAGGCTTCAAGCAGGTCTCTCCTGTGCCTCATCCTGATGTTTGTAGTTTTCCTGTTACTCCCCCAGAGTTAGTTTTTCCAGATATTTGGCTGTACCCGTTGTTCTGTCTGTTGGCTGTCGTCCTCAGAGAAGCTGTACTCTGCAGAAATCCCTTCACAGAATCACAGAGGACTTACCTCACCTCACCTCACCTCTGCAATGTTGACATCATCCCAACCTCCCTTCCTCATCAACAGAAAGGAATAGGTGCTTTAAGGACACAATTCATTTTTCCTACTTTACTTTTTTTTTTCCTTTTTTTTTTTTTCTTTTTTTTTTTTTTTTTTCCCCCTGCCTTCATTATGATACAGTAGATTGTGTCCAGAAAACGCCTACTTCTCCCACTTGTCCAAGAGTAGAGTCTAGGAAGGTAGGTCTGCATGCAGATGTCCTAATTTTGGTCAGAAGTATCCCACGCTCTCATGGAGCCTTGATTTAAATTTATAATCTTGGGTTGGAAGTCTTAAAAGTTGTTATCTCTTACTTGTCAATTCTGATCAAGGTCAGGCAAAGTTTAGCTGCAGAAGCCAGTGGGGTTGTTTAGCTCAAACACACAGAAAAGCCTGATTTTAACTCTTTCCATTCAAGAAACTGACACCTTAAATTTGCATATGGGTTCCTAACAGCATAAATTGCTGAAGAAGGAATTTGTCTTAACTAAGAAAATAGAGCTGGATATCAGATTCTATCAAAAAAAAAAAAAATAAAATAAAAGAATCAACATTGTATGTGCAGGTGGTTTGGCTAAATATATGGATGCATTTCAAGCTCTTCCATATGTTTCAAAATGCTGATTGTTTCATAATTAAAAGAACAGAGAGCTCCAAAGAAAAGAGAAAAAAAAAAAAGTATAAGACAAGTCTTTCATACTGGAATATATGATGTTAATAAGACTGAAGTTTCAGCTTCAAACATTAAGTTGAAGAATTTTGAGTTGGGAATGTAACAACCTGTAAAAAATGCAACATAGCCTCCCTTCCCATTTTGATATTCAGAAAGAAAAGGAAATTTCAAAATAAAACAGATCAGAAAGCATTATCTCCTGTTTGTCCTGAAAATATTAATAGTGACTGAATGGATACTAGGAAAGTACAGACAATATAAAAACAAATATAAGAATGATGAAAGTTATCCTGGGGATTATGTTTGCATTTGTCCTCAATGTATTGCTGTTCCATATATCTACCTCCATAAATGACTGTTGTCATTTATATTTCAGTCAAGTAATAATAATAACTTTGGAAGCAGAACCAGCTCATTCTTGTCCTCACCTGTAGCAGGTGATAGAAACACAATGAAGTCAAAGGGAGAGTTTCCAAAAGTTGAGGAAAGCTGTGGAACAGTCCTCAGGGTAAGTGAATTACAATTTGTGACAAAATGAGTAAAAGTGGCAGCCTACATCGAAAAGGACTCAAGTCTTAAAAAGCTATCACGTAACTACTCCTCCTTTTGTGGGATTTAGTACGATTTTTTTATACTGTAGTGATGGTCATGGCATTCAAACATGCATAAAGTCTTACAAGCCACTGTTCAGCAAGCACTTGGCACACTACTCTTATAAGAGTGTAATTTAAATGATTTTACTAAAACACTGGACATCTTAATGCTCAATGGTAATTGTTATTGGAAAACGATGTAGCACAGAAACAGAAAACTAAGAGTTCCTTCTTTACAGTAAGCATTATATTCACTTTGGGTGATGCATGAAATGTCACTCTTTGCAATGTATGTGCAGAGAAAGCAGAGCCTTTTGCTGATTCATACTGTAAATTTTTATTTTCATGGAGGATGAACTAAACTCTGGGTCATGAGCTAGTAGAACCTATCATTTGATTGCAAACAGCTGTTTAAATATATATAGATATACATATAAAATAAATGAATCATTTATTTACACTTTGCAATAAAACATGAGGCTGCTCATCTATTATTTATCCCTGCGGTGGAAAATCAAGAATAGGGATGCAAAATTTCGTTGAAACTTTTCTTGCTAGTGTTGTACATCACTATGTTCTGAAATAAAATCCCTGGTGTCCTTCCACCCTTAAATCTGGATCCAGAGCAATCAGCAGAACTGCTGCACAGATGGGAAAACACATGGTGCTCCTTGCCCAGACTTTCAGGCAGAGCAGAAATGGGATCTTGCTCCTTTATCTCTGCCATCATTTTTTTTTTCCATTTTATGTCTGTTGAGAATAGTCTAATTCCACTTGTCAAAACTGAAAACCTAGAACAATTATGAAAGTAAGAGGGTTATACAAGGGTTGAATCTGTGTTGTTGTTTTTTGTTTGCTTGTTTTTTGTTTGCTTGCTTGTTTTGCCAAAATAAATCCATCGTAAATCCGTTAACTTAAATTTGTGGCAGATTTCAAAGGCAACTATTACCAGAACCGTCTCATTATTTCTTCTACCTTACTCTGTCTTTATCTAGCAACCTGGGGTTATAGCTGCCAAGCTGCCTTCCTCCAGTATTTTTTTTTTTCTCTTTTTCAAATGGGATGGAGCATTTTAATATTTCAATGTCAAAATATTTTGTTTCAATTTGTTGACCTTAAGCTGTTTCAGTTCATGTCCTTGGGAGATTAAACTGTTCCATTCTCATTGCACACTGCCTTTAGACATAATTTGAGCCTCCTGAATGGCTCAATGCTGGGCTACTTCTCCCATGATGTCAATGCAATTCCCCTGGGATCTGATGCTCCTGTGACCCCTTTTTTTTAGGGGGACTTATAAATATACCACACTGACACCACTTGAGATATGCCATTTGGCTATAGAGATTGACAAATACATGGTGGAGAAACAAACTTTTGTACAGTAACTCAAGGTACTGAAAATCACTAGCAAATGGGTTTTCATGCTGAGCTAACGTAGAGGAGACAGATTGCTGAGTTTGATCAGGAAATCGTACCAGTTCTACTTCTTTTTAAGAGTTTCTGCCACTACCTTGAGAAATTCTGAACACCTCAAACAAGAAGTCTTCCCATGTGTGATGTGACTGGTGATCACTGTATTTATTATTTGATTGTTCAAACTTTACACAGGGAAGACATCATAGGTCAAGTTGCTAGTGCAAAGCAATGTAAAACATACCTATACCCGCCTCACTTATTAAATGACAAACTTACTGAGCCCTCAGCACCCCTTTACACAAAGCCTTGACTTTGTGCACATCCCCATATAGATACTTACACAGTCCTCTCAGGTCAAGAGACATTTGCATTGGCACTACATAAATAAACATATCCTTCTACGCACAAAAAAAAAATAAAAATAAATAAAAAAAAATAATAAAAAAATTCAACAGCTACCAAAACAAAGCTGCTAGTTAGAAGAACCTTACTGCGGGGCTTGGCAGACTATTTGTATTTACCACTATGCAAATACAACACCATGGGCAATGCACAAACACAGTACACAGTGAGAAGTACGTGAAAAGCTTTCAGACAGACATAATCTCTCACAGGACAAAATAATTCGCTGTACGCACTTGGCACAACTCCTTACAGCTCCATGATGCAGCTCATGCAGATTAACAGTTTAACAATGTCCTCTTATTCGGTTGCTATCTACCCTCCTATTCTGTTGTTATTTACCGTATCTTCCTTCATCTCCTCACTACATTCTTCACTGTGTTATCTGGCATTTCATGCTTTATCTCTTTGGCTGCATCAAGGCATTACATTTCTAGGACTGTCAATCCATTAGTTTTCACAGCTACTAAGTTCACATAAAAAAATTCTAGTATGCTTGTATCCAAAGCTTCAGATCTGGCTCTTCACACACTAGAAATTTTGAATTCTTTTTTCCTATTGATTTTGGAGAGATTAATGGTACCTGGATATGATAAGAACAGGAGCAATGCACAATTATAAGCTTTTCTCTGCCATCACTAACAACCCTGTGGATGTATTCATTGTGTCATCAAGTTTTGCAGATCCCTGTGGATTGAACAGTCCCCTCATATTTCAAAGATTTTAGTTTATGATGCTAATTATGCCAGAGATGCCTGTAAAAATATATTCTTAATGGTTGCTTTGACTGTAGTGTTTTAGAGAAGGTTTTCTCTTAACTGTCCAGTTAATTTAATTAAAAAATAGGCTCTTGTTTTGGTTTGCTTTGCTTAAACTGTCGAATTTCAAATTGCCCTGAAAAATTTTCTTAGTTGCCTTGTTTTACTCAACTAAAAGGTACTCACTGACCTGATGTTCTTTGTTCTGCTCTTATTTATGTGGTTTTCAGTTTCTCCCATCAAACATTCAGATCCAGTTGCTCCCAAAGTTCCAAATATAAGTCACAAGTACAAACTGTATGAGTGTCCAGATTGTCTCCACTTAGGATATAATTGTGGTTGTGGTTTGTTTCTGACAAGCAGAGCTGAAATTTTAAGGAGAAAGCTGAAGATTGCACCTGCACGTTGAATGCTGCTAAGTCACCAGAGAGATCTTGGAAACAATTTCTGCTGACCTGAGGCTTGTCAAGACAGTGCAGGGCACCTGCAGAGCCAAGGGCAGGAGGGCAATGTGCTACCTGAATATTGAAAAGGCACAAGCTTATTAATCTACAGGGCTTTTCTTTGGCTCAGGTAGGAGGAGTTTTCATAAAGAGAACTTTATTCCTTCTCAGCTATACATGCCCATTGCCCGTGCTCCAATTATTTGCAATTTCCACAGGGTTTTCCTGAGCATTTTCCAAAATATTTTATTCTGAGCACTTAAGCAGTGGTATCATCAGGTATAAATCTTTGCCTGGACTTAACTTCAGAGTACAGACTTACTGGCTTTGAGTAGCTGATCATGGAAGTGGGTCAGGTTGGAGAGGGCTGTACATCAGGTGACCTATTTCAGTGAGCCTCTGCCTGGATCTAAGGAACAGGATTGAACCTTTGTCCTCCTGCTAAGTGAAGGTAGAGGGTTAAGACATCAAAAGAATTCTGTCAATTTTTTTATTTTTTAAAAAAAAAGTAAAAAGAAAAAAAAAAAAAAGACTCTTCAGGTTGCCTGTATATGCATCAACAGAAACTATACCTTATGTTATTAAAAATGAGTGAATTTTTAAAAGATTCATGCCTTTTTAACTGGCTTTGCATCCCCTTTCCTTCTGCAACACACTCTTCAAAAGCAATGAAACTTGGTCTATTTCAGTTTTATTTCCAGGCAATTCCATGATTTTTGGGTTCCCCTATTAACACGAGGATGACCAGGATATTCAAACACATCTAAGGATTTTCAAGTCCTTGATTAGATATCCCTTCAGGGATACAAAAGTGGTGAAAATACAAGCTCTGAAAGGCTGGCCTTTTGAAGCTCCCTCAGTTTGGGGAACTCCAGTCATGAGGTGACCTCAAAGGTGCTGTGCAACCAGGCTTTTCAAAGCCTTTAGAAAGATAAAAGTACACTTCTACTAGATTTTTAAAAGCTTCTAAGCAGTGAGAATCAATGGGAGCCAGGCACCATCTTTAGGCATCTCTTCAAAAATCTGCCACATTTCCTGACTTCTGTAGCTGTTGGCCACCTTGTGCCCTTAGTGCTTTGTGGAGGTTGCTTATATTTTTGTGTGTGTTTTCTCTTACATTGGATCTTCTATTTTGGTTCACCTACATCTATTTTTAGCAAGTCAACACATGAATCACATTTCCAGGAACCAGCTGTCAAGGGACGCTTGTTAAACTTTATGAGCAGGAGATCCCTCATGCTTCTGTGGTCTTAAGAGGGCTATTCCTCTGGGGATTCCTCAGAAGAATTAAAAATAGCAACCTAATTAATTAAGAACATGAGTGCAACATCATGTGGAGGAGCTGAGCTATTTATAATAGGATGGGCAAGATGACATGGGAAAACTGTGCTGCTTAGAGGTTTTTGTTGAAAAATGTTCCAGTGAAGCTCTAAAGAAAGGATTTCTGTTTGAATATCAGGATGTGAATTAAAGGTCTGAAAAATGAGAAAATAATAACACACAGAAGTACCCCAAAATTATATCCTACCATGCTGTTAGCTGTTACCAATTATATTCTTTGTAAACTAAGCTTTTTCCATTATAAGGATGCCAGAAAAAAAATGAAGTTATCCTCATTTGTATCCCATTCTTGTAGAAACTGATTTGGGGAAGAGTTTTGATGTTACAGTGCATTATATATAGGAATAGATGTGTTCTCATTTAAAAAGTTGTCTTTCATCTCTGCAGCTGAATGTGGATGGGAAATGTGTACCATTGTAACTGTTTTTAATGACCACGGTTATAAATTCTAATTTACAGTGATAAACAAAGCATTGCTGATAGAAGAGAAAATAATTTTAATGAAAGACTAATTATTTTGCTTGGTGGGTGTAGCATAGTATATTCCAGACTCATTCAGCTTCAATTCAGCTTCATTCAGAGCTCTCAGAGGCTAAGGCTTCTTTCTGTTGAAAAAAGCCTCATTACATAACTGATCGCATAGGATATGCCTCAGGGGAAAAGGAAGAAAGAAGACTGAGACAGTAAAGTGGGCTATGCATCTCACCTACTGAACCATGGAGTGAAACAACCTATGTATCTCCATCCATCACAAGCCCAAAATACTATCCAGAATGAGCAGTCTATATGGGAAGGAATAGCTTAATAATTTTGGAGTGTTTGAAGCTCTGTGTAGCAGGGAAAGACAGATAGGTAGGCAGAAGAAGGAACTGGGAATGCAAACATAAAAATAACTAAGAGTACAACTAGACCGGCAGCACAGTTCTGAAAAACACCTATGTAAAAATTTCTTGGTTTGAACCCAAGGAGAAGCAGGGGCTTTATGTGAGCCAGAGAAGCTGCTCCCCCTGCCCACTTCCTGATGCATTCAGGGAGCTGGTGCCTTTCACTTGCCTCTTAGATGAGAGAGGAGAAAAATGAAGAAATACCAGATTTTTTAATCAATTTCTCCTGCCATCAGAAATGTCTGCAACCACCAGTATTTGTATAATTGCCAGGAAGAAGAAGAAGAAGAAAATTAAAGCTCCAAAAATATATGTACTCCTCTCAGTTTTTATTAATTATTTTGTTGGCTGATCTCAGACATTATATATGTACAAAGGGAGTGAGATTCCCCCTTCCTTATGCATTCATAGATTTAATAATACTCTGCAGGCTGTGAACTCCTTCAGAGATAATCTCTTTTAAAATGTACTCTAGAAAATTATTAGGACTGATAACTGCCAGACATATGGTGGTACATTTCCAGGCATCTTTGAAATGTAATGGTGCATAAGTTTGAATCTCTGTTCTGGAAATGGTGGAGTCTGGAGAGGTTTTCTAGAATAACAGTCCTGTATCATCACAATTGCACATTATATAGAGTAGTCCTAAGAAAGCAGATCCTTAACAGTACTTTTCAGGGATTTGAATTTTTTTTTTTTAATATTTTTTTTTTTTTTGGGGGGGGGGTTGGAGGAGTTATTTTTTGTTAACTATTTAGAACTACCTATCATCTGTACAGTACAATAGGATAGAGGCAGAGACATATGAGCAATAATTACCCAATCTGCAGATAGAAGAAATATCAGGCTAAGGTATATAGTGAGTCAAAAATGACAAGCTTGAAATTTACAGTGGTAGTTTCTCAACCATTGGCTTTGACATTATTTCCTGAGCATGCAAACCCCTTAAATGCAAATTTTCAAGACTATCTGAAACTCAGGAAAACCAGGCTCTAGCATCATATGAGTTGAAAAGAAGGCCCTTTAAAAAATTGAGATCTGCTCTATTTTCTTAGTTTTATCATCTATACCCAGAAACATTTACTCATTTAACAAGAAGCCAAGAAGAAACAGAAGCATGTTTATGATATGCTTTGCTAAATTTCATTTTAAGCTTTGTAGTTTTTCCTCAACCAAGAACAAAGCAAATCCCATTTGCAACTGGTCTTTATTGCTGCCTTAGCAGGAATTAAATATCCAGCTACTTACAGTTCAATAAACTCCCCAAATCCTGCATGAACAAAATGAACAAAGCCCATAAGCACATGCTTCTCTCCCACAGACACCAGTGAGATGTGAGCCTGTGCTTGAAAGATATGAGCAAAAGTCAGAATATTTATGCTTGTGAAACTATGCAGGGTTAGAGATACTAATGTTAGTTGTAAAGGATCTGTGTAAAGGTACTAAATCAGCTCTGAAAATTGGGGAATCCTTATACAGTGTGATGTTACTCCTACGGTAACTTGGTCTGATTCCTGAGTAGGAGTAACTAGCTCTAGCACAGTGCCATGCTGACACCGCTCGGCATCTGTGCTCACAAAGCTGCCTTGTCTTCTCATCATTGCAGCACTGCTCAGTGTGGAAATATTCCCCACAAGACTGAGTTTGTGCAGATTTTTAATTCAGTAGATATATTTCCTTGCACAGTGTAGAATGAGGCTAAGTAAAGTATGCTTATATGATTTGTTTGTGATCTTTCTTCTAATTTATGCCTTGATTTGGCTCTTTCCAGCTTTTTTGAACCAGCTAAATTGATAAACAGCAAAGCTATTGGCCAAGAAGCAAAGATGAATTTTCAGGGCCTTAACATCAACTTGTCCTGGTCTGCAGCTTTGAGAGCTCTTTCTTAGGGGTTGCTTCATAGAAGCATCAATGCTGGGAAGCCCCTGAGAGCCACTGCAGGAGTTTTTACAGAGCCAGGGAGAAAGATGCTCTAAGCTGTTACACAACACTGACTGTAAGAAGCAGCAACTGCATTGTGGTGAGACTGAGCTCCTATAATTGCTCCTTCAGCCCAAGGGGACTGAATGTTCCACACAGCATCAGTGATTAAGCTCTTAAAATGCCATGGATTTGGAAATAGAGGAGCAATGCCATGAAGAATATATGGCCTTGCTTCATTCCTCCCAGTCCCTCAGTGTCCTGGTATCCCAAATCACACAAAACAACAGCATCTGTGGGACAAAAGTAAATGGGTTGTCCCATGGATGTTGAACTCAGTATTTTTGTGTTCCTTTGTTAGGAATCTGCTGGATTTCTGACCTCTTCAGCCAAACAGCAGAAAAGACTGTGGTTTTGAATGCACTTACTTGCAGAAAACAGGGTAGAAGCCTATTATCAGCCCAAACTTGCATGATGGATAATACCCTGCATAGAGATGACCTTCTTGTCTATCACTCATAGTTTAAGAAGTGTAATGGGATTCCAATTTAATGTGATAAAATGTCATCACAAACATGAAATTCTAAAGCCATCACTCAATGATTATAATTAGCCTGCGGCAGACTTCTCTGAATACTAAAGTGACTATAAAAGGTGAAAATTCTCTTAATTAGCAAAGATGCAGAAAACGTGCAAGGCTGACTCATGGTTAGGAAGGTTCCAATTAAGCTGGCCCAGATTGAAATGATTAGGAGGGCAGCTCTGATTGTGCAGAAGATATAAGAAATGTTAGTGCGGCATTAAGTCTTGTATTTTTCCATCTCTGGTCCTGCTGTTCAGTGCTACCTTCAGGCACGTCATCTGTGAACATAATTGTTTCCTGACCTGGCTGCAGGAAAAAACAAAAACAAACAAACAAACAAACAAACAAAAAGCTTAAATCCAGCAAACTCTGATGATACCCCCCAGATATTTTCAGATATTGAGTATGATCTGAACAACAAACTTCTACCTGGACATCATGCAGCCCTGTTCAAGTTGTTCAATTCTATGGCAAGGAAATCTAGACAAAAAGGATTGGTAAAATTTATCCCCTGGAAGAATAAAAGCAAGAAACCATTTCTCTCCATATGGTGGTATCCTGTTGACACAGTATCTCGCACTGGTCCTCTGATCCTTACATCATCATAGTTGAAAAGCTGCTTAGCCTGGACCGATCATTCATCTAACAAATTCAGCAGGCATGTCTCATTGACTTGGGCAAGGGAAGATCACCACAGCTCCTTCACATACAGATTACAGCTGCATTGACCTGTCCTGTCCTGCCAAGCACTGGGCAAAGCCAGAGTGCTGCAATGTGTGTGGGAGCCACAGATTAATTCAGTCTTAATAGCACTAATATATGTACTGCTGATAACTTGGGCAGCAGGGATTTCAGTGCAAGCCAATTGCTCAGGCACTTCCCCCTCTTCTCAGAAGTGTTTTGTTTGCATCCCCTACCCTGCAGTTTTATCCCTGTGATGCATCATAGGACAGCTCTAAGTAGTATTCATTTAAAGGATAGATGGAGAAACAGATGTAAGCAAAACCACATAATTCCGAAGCAAAATATAATTTACAGCTAAAAATCTAAAAGTGGTCATGAATAAGATGGGCAGCGTAAAATCCTATTTTTTTTTTTTTCCATTCTCTTATGCCCATGCACACACCCACAATCAGGTGGGATATATAGGGCAGTTCATTGCAGATGATAGTTTCTTATAGAAGCACCACTGATAACATTTTGAAATATTTAGTTTGCTCTAAGAGACTCTGTTAAGCCTTTAAGGTGCAAAACCTTGAACATTATTATTTTATTATTATTATATATTTTTTTTGCAAGATGCTATGAGCTCCTAGAAAATTTGTATGCTTCAAACCACAGCATCATTTCTCATCATGCACTGCCATGAAGATACCGCCTGTCTTAACTCTACACTCTGATTTCTCCTTGAGGATCTATCTAAATTCAAGGTAAGGATCTTTAAATTCTGGATGTTTAATATTTATGCACTTGCTGCCTTTGTGGCAGCAGTGTAGAATCTTTCTAAGGAGAAGACAGATCCTTCCCGGGGAGCAGCTGCAAATATATCTCTATCTGAGGACAAAATATACGCATGCAACCTAATTTTGCCTAACACAGAGAGGTTACTTTGACCAATGCAGACCTGCTACTGAAATGGGTGGAAAAGAGCCAACAACCCATGAAAGATCTAAGGTCCATCAATTGACATGCCACCAAAATCCACACAGATCTAGGAAAGAGGGGACAAGGGAGGTATTTTCAGTAATAACAATAATGACAATGAACACACACACACACACACACACACACACACACATATTTGGCAGAATTAGAACTAAAAATTCAACCTGCATAAAAAAGGAGGAATTTACTGAAAATCTCAGTAGCTGGCAACAGTTTAAATTTATTGGCTCCATAATTATGTATTGATTTTTTAAATATATATATATTCATATCCATATATCACCTTTTATTTCTCCCAATCAATTGATCAGCATTTACTGTTCAGTTTTCAAAAATTAAAAATAGTAATTACCCTGGGACTATATTATACCTGAGTGTCCTCAGTTAAGTACAGAACTGTAATTGCTACTTTAGAATGATGATCTACCAAGATGAAATCCTGCAGACAGCAGGTCAGAACTTCCACTGAAAGGCAGAAGGGCAGTTTTGTTTTCATCTGTTCTGTTTTATCCTTAAAACTTCCCAGACCAAATCTGGGTTGGGAGAGAGAGAAACCTTCCACAGATAGAGATCTAGAAGTGAAATTTATTTGTGAAGATTATATTAATCTTTTTACTAATTTCAATAGCAAAAGTAGTTGCAGAAGCCCTTACCACATTATAGCCTTTGGGGTATCTCTCTCCTAGCCAGACGTACATTGTCCTTGTTTCTTTGAGCTCAGCAGAGTCCAAGGGCTCGCTGTGTTAATACTCCAATATACTTAACCAATATACTGGTTGAAGAGAGTCTCTAAAAGTCTTATTTGCATCATGCTCAGAAAACCTTGCTAAGATTTTCTGTGTCCTTAGCAGTGAAGGGAAGTTGAGAACTTCTGGCCTACTTTTTCTTAGTCATAGCAATCTGAAGTTTCTGGACGAGGCATTCCTTAGAAAACAGGGAGAAAAAGAGAAAGTTAATTTTGTGAGGTACCTTTTTCTCTTCGGGTCAAATTTGCTCTTTCCTCATGAAAGTGAAACTGGCACACTATTAACACAAGCAGAAATGGCAGCATCTAACATCTAGCTGAGGTCAATAGAAGTAGTATTGACTTATCCTCCTGATCTCATGGAAAGCCAAAGCCTAAAACAGTAGCCTCTGCTGCATTTATTTATTTATTTGTGAATTTGCAGTCCCAAGTAAGATTGTGTAAATAGATGCAATGAAGAAAAAAATATTTTTTGTTTCAACTCCAAATAAATCCAATGGAAGAAGAAGAAGAATGGAGAAAATTGTGTAGACAGTTAAATAAAAACAGAAAATGGAAAAAAAAAAAAAAACTCACAGCAATGCTACTAAATGAGCTGGTTAAACATGATAAAACACCCTTAGTCAGACACTAAAATTTGAGGATGAAGTCCTCTGTAGGTGAGCAGATGAGCTTCATTTGCCATTATATCATGCAGGCTGACTTATATCAGCTGGAATTCTTGGCTGTGATTGCAGGAATCATTCTGATACAATAATTAGCTTGATTTCAAGAAGAGGGGAGCCCCTGTGCAGTTGATTTACAAGAGGACATTTGACATGGGGCCAGCACAGATATATTGCTGCTGCTGAGCATTTTTTGTGTGAGTTGACTGTGTTCATAAGTTGTAGTCCTGAATTTTTAGGCAGAAACATGAAAAATTTCTGAAGTCTGACTAGCTATTTGCAACAGGCACTGTAAAATTTTGATGACAAATTATATTTCAATTGAAGTAATTTCATGACTTCTTGCAATTCAGCTGAACAACCTCAGTATTGTACAATTAGCATGTGTTGTCTTTCTTGCACTCAGTATTACCCAGATTTCACAGTGGGGGTGTTTGGTGGCACCAAGATCAGACACAGTTACTTTTTACCTCATAAAATTAAAACTAGCAGCTTTTCTTTCACCAAGGAGAGTTTTGCCAGCATCCGCTAGCAGAAGCACTTTTCCAGCAGTGCCCTTTTAGTGCATTTTGAGACCACTATCTAGAAAACTCACCTAGGGAAATGGTGATTGATTTAGAAATGGAAGATAAGCGTGTCTGCAGAAAATAGCCTGATAAGAGGGACAGGCCTACATGCTGGGTCAGGTGCCCTCTCCAATGTGATTGACAAGGTTGTGTCACCTGGTCCTGTGCCAACCCGTCCTTCTCATCTGACAGGAGACCAGCTCTGTGGATAAGGACAGAGCCTTAGTCCAGTAGGTTTCCTATACAGCAGCGTACTGAAAATAAGGACTTCAGGATATAGCCAGAGACTTCAATGGAAAACCAAGAGGTTAACATTTGCCCTGGATGGGAAAGGGATTTTTGCATGTGAAATACACATTTTAATGTGTCCTAAGCTCACCATTTATCATAGAATCACAAAGGCTGGAAAAGACCTCCAAGATCATCTGGCCCAACTGTCCACTACCACCAATGTCACCCACCAAACCATGTCCCTATGCACCATGCCCAACCTTTCCTTGAACACCCCCAGGGATGGTGATGCCACTACCTCTCTGGGCAACCCATCCCAATGCCTGACTGCTCTTTCTGAGAAGAAATGTCTCCTCATTTCCAACCTGAACCTCCCCTAGCACAACTTGAGGCCATTTCCTCTAGTCCTATCACTAGTTACCCGTGAAAAAAGGTCCCCAGGCTCCACCACACCTTCCTTTCAGGTAGCTGCAGAGAGCAGTAAGGTCTGCCCTGAGCCTCCTCTTCTCCAGATCAAACATCCCCAGCTCCCTCAGCTGCTCCTCACAGGACTTGTGTTCCAGGCTCTCACCAGCCCCATAGCCCTGCTCTGGACATGCTCCAGGGTCTTGATGTTCTTCTTGTGCCTGTACTGAGGGGCCCAAAGCTGAACACAGTAAATTTACTCAGGGGCCTGAGATCTGCTTGTGCATGTTCATTTTCAAAAGCAAGGGAAATGACAGCACAGAGGCAGGGGCAAAGGGACAGCACTGAGCACCATGGGCACAGGTTCCCTTGGGCTTCCCAGAGCTGGTCAGAGAAAAACTGAGGACACAATGTGCCAACACTACTGCTGAGGACGCTGAGGACAGAGAAGCTGAATACTACCAGGGTTGTGGAAGCAAGGGGAGAAGCTGAGACATAACTTGGTGAGAAAGGAGGTGTTGATATGAGTCTATGAGCCAGTGGTGAAGGAGGAAATGGGTCATGTCCTATAGAGGCAATTATCTAGTCAGCTTTGTCTGTGAAACTTAAACATTTGGTTGCATTTAGCATAGCTTCAGGGCAGCTGTAAATTGTGTATCTGCTGATAGCCTGTGAGGGTCCATATGTCAGCTCAGGGCTGCCAACTACCTCACCCCCCTCTCCCCAGTCTCTAAGATGCCCTGCACACCTTGTGAGGTGCCAATTCCTGGTGCTGCCCAAGGTTTTATCTTCACATTTGCTCTTAAAATAAATAAATAAATAAAATAAAAAATGACAACAACAAAACAAAAAGCCTGTACATTTCCTCTAAAACTAAATGTGAGGAAACAGGTACCTGACAAAATCATCCTGTAATGTGCATTAATACTGAATATCTTTCCATTAAAGAAAGGGAAAATTCTAATATTAAAGACGAATATATTTTATTGAAGAATCCAGTCTTTCAAAGACATAAGTATTTGGTATAGAATTTCAAGCTCAGAAAAAGGCTTTTATACAAATATGGTCATGGTATAATCTTGAAAAATATTAACAGTTTTCAGCAACATGGGAGCTTTATGAGGGATGAAAAACAATATTGACTCATGGTGTTTATTCTTAGCACAGTAATATTGCCCACACCTGAGAAATTTCAATAATTAAACACCTAATGCTAAATTCATCCAAAGAAAGGCTAAGCAAATTCTACAACTTAAAAGGGAGATAGAAAAGCTAATCACCATGGGCTTAAAAAAAAAAAAAAAAAGAACAAACATTATGTTTAATTAGAGTTTAAATGGACATAAATAACATTTGAAAAAAAAAAGTCCTTCATCTGACCCTGCAGTACTTGCTTAATTCAGTCTTCCTTAATTTTTGTATTCTCCCTACAGTGATTCTCGGCTGCTCACAACTGCATGGTTCGCAATGTTCCAGTCACCCTGCACCCATCCTGGAGCCATAATGACCCATTTTAGAACCCCTTCCCCAAACAATGCAAAAATCAAACCTATTGATACCCATCATTGGAAAATTATTTATCAGCATTTTCATTGCAGTTACTATGAGCATAGATACCTTGGAGTGGCTAATCTGATACCTCTTTAGACACGTGTTCACAGGTATATTTTCTACTCATCCTGGGCTATTCACCAGCATTGTGAGCTGCTGTTGGATGCGTGCAAGGGCCCTCATCCTAGAACAGCTATCTGAGCTAGATGAATTGCAGTACCTATTTCTCTCCTTTGACTACAAGCAGAAGGGGAGCTATTTGATATCTGATTTTTTTGTGTGCCTGAGCTAGGACAGATGAATTCCGCTACTTCATTTTTTTTTGTGTGGTTCTGCATTTCCATAGTACGTTGGCTATAGACATCACAAAGGGAAGACTAATTTCCTGAAAATACACTCTTATCTTTCTCATTAGACTCTTAAATACTTATATTGCCTGTATTGCTATTGAGCTTGACATTTTATTTTTAAAAAGCATTTTTTCTTTTAAGGAACAATTTAGTTACACTGAGTCTTTTTACAGATGCTGAAGAAATGCCTGATTTAAGACCCTCCTTTTAATATTAGCATATCTCCTGGTCTCAACCCTCACTCAAGCAAAGGCTTATGTGCATATCTTTAAATATATCCTGATGGCTTCACTGAAGCCAATGGGATTATTCACAATGTTTCTGGCTTGGCAGTTGCACCTGTTTTTTGCAGGAATGGAGACAGTCTCTCTTCCTGGTGTGCATAGGTGTTCCTCACCAGATGCAGCTCAAGGACATGTAGAGCATGCTTCTCTACTTCTGTCCCATGCATGCCATCATTCACATTTAATTTAATTAAAAAACAGCAGATGATGCCATAGTAAGTTTTATACTGGGCACAAAACCAGTTTTTCTTTTTATTGGTAAAGCTGGATTTAATTTCATTAAGCAATTCGTCTCCATAACTGAGGCACATCCAGCACTTCTCCAGAGTATCACTTGAAAGAAATAATGAATGGCTTTAAATGAAAGTTTCATTTTTTCTTTTAAAAATTAACTTTAACATCATAAAATACTGTATTCTCATTCTGAGTCAAAAATCTTCTTGTTACTTTTTTTTTTTTTTTTTTTTTTTTTTTTCCAGGAGAAGTGCTCAGCAAGGCTTTGTTCTTGCCTGAGTGTTGTATGACTGTAACAAATCACTAAAATGTCCCTGAGATGTCTCACATCAGGGAAATTGAAACCCTGAAAAATATATGTCCTTGGCACGGTCTTCCTATATATTGTGAAATTGCTACTATAATTGCAGGATTTAGTATGTTATGGGAAATGGGCCTTTTCTTTTAAGGCCTCTTTTTCTGTACAACTCATATTTAACTTGAAGCAGAGATAAGTGCATTTTATTTAGCTCAGTACTTAAACACATGCTTAAATCTAAAGATGTCCCAGTCCATGAGACTTAAGAATTTGATTAAATGAAGTCATTTACTTGAGTGCTTTGCCAGATTAAGATCTTCAGAAGTAAAATACCAGTATGAATATAGGCTACATTAGGGTCTAAAGCTATAACTTTCCAGTAAAGCAAGCATTGACAGGTGATGGATGCTCTCTGGCCCTGAAGGAGGCTGGCATGGTCTGTCAATGTCAATACTGTTGAACTGTCCTATATTCTGAAAAACGGGTAACTGCAAATAAACAGTCTGGTGGGAATGATCCCTTGAACATGCCAGCATCCAGACTGTGCCTGGAAATTGCTGGGGAGGGAAAGTAGTTTTCCAGGTCAAAACTGTGCCAGGATCTTCCCTAGAGACTTCATAGTTTTGAAGATTAATTCCAGTCCCTGTGTCGCAATTACCTGGAATCACCTCCAAAGGCAATTGTCTTGGTCTTAAGAGGTTGGGCCCTAACTTCTGTACTTCACTTGGTTGTATCATGGCCAGTATGAGCAAGTTTCATGGCACTGTTCAGTAGCAATTTGTTTTTATACATGTGGATCTTTGAGGTAGTCAGAAGAGAACAAATTCTTCTTCAGGCCTAGCTGCTGTCACTGTTTCTAGCTGTTTTCATAGCCAGATGATACTTCTGTGATGCTCTCACAGGAACAAGTGACTTTGTCACACTTTGTTTTTCTACCTAATGATGGAAAGTTGATTTGGCAGCAGAACTAAATTTTGCAACCACCTCTTTTTTAATGTAGAGACAAAACAAGATCACACATCCCACAGATCCAACGTATTTGATATTCATGTGTACACAATGAGAGTAAGAGCCTGTCTCTGAAGAGGTACAAACTAACATTGCTGCTGCCAGATGCTGCAACTCAAATGACATGGAGCTGAAAGCAATGGGGCTTCCTCCAAAAGAAAGTCTGCTTCTGACAAACAGGATATTTTTGTAGATTAATATTTATCTTCTCTGCAACATGTGAAAAAACTCCAGTCCATATCAATGAGAGGAAATAAGATTAAAGACATCTAATGCAATAGAAACAAAAGAAAAAAAAATATTTTGGACCAAGATTTCTCTATTTGTGGAGACTTCACACAATTGACATTCCTATTCAAACTCTCATGTAAAAAAATTATATCCATGACTGAATCTAAATTCTTTCATGATACATTCTCAAGTGGCTTATTGAAACAAAAATAATGCTCTTTGTCCTTTACAAAGAAACTCAGTGCAACATCCAACATACAGCTGGGAGGTGCCAAAACCCAGAATGCTTACAGCAGAGAGCTGTCACACTACTTTGTCCTGGAATATATCCCTGCTCTGGCAGAAGCCTTGCTAATCTCGACAGGAATTTAGTACATAAACAGGATAGGCTCTGATGTGTGTTTACGAGAACTACCCATGTGATATTGCTAAAGTAGTGGTGTGGCAAGCAATGGTGACACCATTATTAATCTGTATTAGAAATACTGCCCAGAATATCCAGCAGGCTGATGCAGGGAAGATGAAGTTAAGCAGTATAATGTTGAAGTACCATTAATTTTTCTCTAGTTAAGGCTGTATCAGCATTTCCACTAGAAATACTTGCTTCCAGAGGCTTGTATAATTCAGCCTGGAAAATGTGCTCTGAGCAGAAACTTGGCACAAAATGTTCCTAGCATGGACAGTATTTTCTTTTCTAGGGCATGAAGAAATATCCATTTATTTTTCTGAGACAGAAATGTAGAGGAAAACTATGCACTTCTAAGATAAAGGAGTGCTAAAAAAAAATAATGCCTACTGTAAAAAGAACACAAATAATAGAATTTTATGAGATAAAAAGTGCAGAAAAAATTAAGCTTAATTATTTCCTGAGTTTTCTTACAGACAATTTTCTGTCTGATGAAAGTTTCGAGCTTTTTGAGTGCTGTTATAAATTAGCTACTTCTGTATCAGACTCTGCACTTTGATGCATCCAAGCATCTTCCATTTATTTCAACAGGGTTATGCTCTCAGAGATTTAAAAATAAATAAATAAATAAATAAAGGAAAATTTTGAAGGGGTTGAGAGCTCACACGGAAGATTAAAGTACAAAAAAAAAAGTACAAAATAAGTTGAGCTGCAAAGGAAAGACAGCCTCAGGGAGTGGGAAGGAGAAGCTTTACTTTCTCTAATGAGGAAGCAGGAAAAAAACACTAGCAGTGGTGCAGGCACGCTGGTATGACAGAGGGACGACAAAGAATCCAAGGAAAGATGAAGTTTGAAACTGTTTCATCCTTTTTTGTTTTCAGCAAGATTTTGTCTGGGGGTCTGGGCAAGGAGGTCAGATCCCTATGTTTGTGCTGAAAAATAACAACCCACATCAGTTTTGTGGATAGGCAACATTGCACACTACTATAGGTAGGATGAACATCTAAGTTTCACATTGGATCATTTGCTTTTAAGCTATGAAGGAGGTTGAAACACATAGGTAAAAGAAAGCCTTGTGGATTAAGATGAAAATCTTCCCCAAAACTTCCTGACTGATGTGTCAGAAGAAGAAGTGCACCTCTCCAGTGTCAGGCAGGTGGGATTTTGTTAGGTGTTCTGCAGTGAGAAATGGGGATCTCTCAAAGAACACCTATAAAAAAAACCCTGAAAATGTCGTGGTGTGAGGTGTTTGCCTGTGTGCTGCTGTGATGACAAATCCCAGATTATTCCTGGGGAAATTCAGGAACTCTGCCAGGCAGGTACCTCCAGGAGACTGTGGTGCTGCTGAAGGAAGAGAATGAACAATGAGGGCATGGAACATGTGCTCTTGCAACATGGTGTGAATCTTACAGTTCTCATTCACAACTGTATCACTTAAGGAAGCAGCTTTGAATTTTCTTCCCACAGGGTTGTGAAAGCCAGGATGTGATCCCTTCTTTGGTGCAAGTGGAAAACAGGTTATAGAGAGGCTCACGCACTTGGGTTATGATTTTCCTTTATGCAAGTCTATGGTGAAAAGAAACATTTTGCGTGATGGATGAACTTCTTTCCATATTCAGTCTCCTCATTTCAAATGTCTTCTTGTTTGAGTAAGATTGTATAGGCCAAGAATCAAAGTTTTGACTGTCTATAATTTGATTACATTATCCTCCACACAACATGCTTCACTTGGTTTCCACTTCACTTTAACCTGGCAATTTCCATCACAGTAACATACTTCTGAGACAGTCTTAACATCATTTTTTTTTATTTAGAGCTTTGTTGAAGGATACACGGCCTCTCTGTGAAGTATCCCTTTTCCCTAACATGTCTCTTGTTCACTGATTGCCTAACTTTGCTTCTGTTTAGTATTTCCTAGGTCTTCAAATGAGAGCTTGAGGAACTCAAAAACCTAGTATTGCAATGAAAAACAAGTTATTAAAGTCTATAACTACAAATAAACAAAAAATTAATCTAAGAGACTTAGCATGGTGCTTCCTTAAGGAAAATAAGCCAAGTTCTTGTCATAGTGAAATATGGAATAACTCAATTGAAATAAATCTTAATTATGCTTGAGTCACTACTCAGTGTGACTTAATTAAGAGCAGAGCAGTGATAGATTTTTAGGTAAAAAAAGAACACTGATTATACAACTACTTTACTTCATATTTCTTCCTTCCCCCCCCTAGTTCCTTTCTTTCCCCCTTAAGAAAATTTTGAAACTAGAGTTGCTCAGCTGAACTCAGATAGATATTAGCATGTGGCAGGTTACGTCCTACATAGGAAGTTTTTGAGGTAAAAGGCTGAGAATGATAGTCCTGAAGGTAATCTCTACATTATACATGCAAGGTGCCATGCATTCATACCTATCTTGGCCATAAAAAGTATGTTGATTTGTTAGGCAATAAATTCATGAAACTTCAAGTACTGGACTACAGAGGTAAAACCCTAATTCTAACAAAAAAGACAGGAGTAGGTTAGTTACAGTTAAAACAGTCAGTATGGAAAAGTGTAATGGAAAAAATTACAGGACACCTCCACTCCAGCCTCCTGAATGCAGCATGCAACAATGGCTATATAGACAGATACATTATTCAACAAGCTTATCAACAATGAAGAGGTTCATTTGTCATGGTTTCATTTCTTGCTGGATAGAAAACATGCAAAGCCATATATATCATGGCAATAAACCTGTTGACTTCAACAGAGTTATCTCAACGGTGAACTTTAACAGTGAGGCAATGAAACCAAAGTAGGAAAATCACACAGAACTCTTGCCAGCTTATGTAGAATATATATTTATAAACAGACATTAAAGGAAGATGTACACCATCCCAGGGAACTAAGGAAACTGGTTTAAACAAACAAACAAACAAAAAAAGTATAATGAAGATCCAATATGCAGCTTGGATGAGAGTGTCAAATTGTTTTGGTGTGTGGGCTATGTCCTATGTTCACACATACATATGTAGCTCCAGCTGAGCTGAACACGTGCCATGAGACTGCAGAAAAGGGGCAAAGTTATAGAAAAATATTGAAAGGAAAACAAGCAAAAAATAGGAGAAGACATTAAAAAATATGGACTCCCCATCCCCAAATTTTTCTGGTGTGGCTGAATTATAGAATAAAATAATCACTTTTTTAGCTTGAGTAGAAGTTTTCCTTGGTCCACGGAGACTGACATATCTGCAGAAGTAAAAGCTGCAATGGTCTTTCCTGGTAGGTCCGGAAAATGGTTAAGTAACAAAATGACTTCCATGGAAGATCTGGTTTGTTTTGATATGATTTGTTTTTTGCTCTAGTCCTGCGTTGACATCAAAATAAAATACTCCAAGTCCCAGAGCACATTCTATATATTTTGTGTCTCCTACTGCACATGTATGGTACTGAGAGAGAAACTGGTTTGACATATCATTATACTCTAACTCATTTGTGTGAGTCCACCCTCAACATTAAAATCCCCTGATTTCTTAGCTCACTATTCTCCCTGGCAATTTTATAAGCTCTGTTCTGCATAAGGGCCTCATATGCCAAACAAATTTTGAGCTGAGTTACACCAGGGAATTATCCCTAAAATAGACTCTTGGAAGGCAATTTTCTAAGGCTTTTTCTTTTTTCTTTCACTTGGTATTTGGATATTTTAGGTGGGGTTAATCTCACCAAACTTAGATGTGTTGGCATTGCTGATATCTGTGTCTGAATTGCTCTGAGCTTCCTTTACTACCAATATTCAGAAACAGGCATTTTAAAGGTGTGATTCATTTACTTCTAATGAACAGAAGTAAAAAAGACCAGAGGTATCTGTCCCCCTCTTATATCCATAAAGGAAGCTTTGATATTAATATCTACATTGTTAACACCCACAGTTAGATGAGATGAATCTCTGCTTTGATGGCTTTGGAAAATGTTACTTTCTTCAAAACAATGCATGACAGAGATCCCTGGGATACATCTCTGTGGTACAAAAGAAGACCAATAGCTTCCATTGTGACACACAGAGCAGGTGGAAAAAAGGACACCTTCAGAAGCGATACACAGGGGTCACATTTGTGCTACGACAATCCAGTTTTGTATGGACAGTGGAGGAAATGTAAGAAAAGGTATGCAAGCCTTGACATTCAGAACCAACTGTTCTGAAGAGGTGGATATTGCACAATGTCTTCAAGATGCAGATCAAAGTCAGTAAATACTTCCCAACTAGAGACAAATATGAGCCATAACTCAACATTAAAACATCCCCGCTCCTAAATTTTACCAAACTAGTTAGACCTTGGTTTTGCAGCTGACCCTTGAATATCTTGGGTCAAACCAATAACCTTGATCTAGATACACCTGAAGTTCAGATCTGGATTCAGACTTTGGAAGCTTTCCCTATCTAGAAAGTTTACCTTTCTCTAGAACTTGTTGCACATAAAATGTCCCTTGAACAATCAAGAGGTTTGACCACTCCTATAACACAGAAGTCATTTTTGGCAAATGGTAATGAAAAAGTACAGAAAGGACAGAAAGGAGGAAAAACTGCATATCTTGAAAACAGAAGCAGTTAATGAACATTAGAACTGACATTCACATGGCTTTTTGTGCTGCAGGTGAATTTTGTCTGGCTCTCCCTAATCACGAAGCAGTAGAAAGAGGTGGGAGATGTCACAGAACAAAGAATCAACTTCTTGCAGAGATTTTTCTTAGTGAAACATATGTACATCACCTCGTCAGCAAACTCCGCATGTCTGAGTCTCAGTTAACCAGCCACAAATAAACACGTTTACACATTTTGGAAAACAAACAGCTTCCAGATGTCTTTTAAAGGTACCCACAAGTAATACAAAGTAGATATAAACACTCCATATAGTGATATCTTTACATAGTGTCCTCATGGATACTATATATTTAGGAAGACATTGCTCATGTAGGTGATGCTATACCATATTCCAGAGAGTAGAAAGCAAGCCCTTTTAGAATACTGAAAGGGGAGATGGACATGGCGAGTTCCAGCGCTGAATTGGGCCAAGAGCAAACTGAAATGGCTAAATCGGATTTCATCCCTTCTCTTGGGCTACTATGCTGTATAGCAGAGAAAGTTGTTCATAGTTCTTTACAGTGCAATTTCTAGTGTCACATAGTAAATGTGGAGTTTCTGCACTCTTTGTGAAATTTCAACTGCCAGAACAAAGCTTTATGTTGCAGACAATCAACACTCAGATATTTAGGAGTAATAATAATAAAGATATTTTGCCCTCCCCTGCCCTTCCCACAGGGGACTGATCTTCTTTTTACAGTTAGGGGTTTCTTCAGCCCCATGCAAACCCTTTTTTTTTTTTTTTTTTTTTTTTTTTTTTTTTTTTTTAATGTCACAAGTATTTGACTGATGTTTTGCTTAAGGAAGGGGAAAATCCCACTTCCTGCAGCATATTGCAGGGACCAGCAAACATATCCCTTCGTCTGTTGGACCAAATACATAATAATAATACCGTGTGGGTGCTCCAGAGCTGACTCAGCTGTAACACGATCATATTATGTCTGTGATATGCAATCCATCATTACATTTAAAGCGCCTGCTTGATTAATATTCAGTATTTAATGTCAACACTGATAAATTAGAATTCAGAAGTGTTACACTGCAGGAACTGCAAATACTGCTGCAGTGGTAATGGCCTGGGTTAGTTTCTTGGGATCTGCTAGTTCAAGGGGAATTTCATAATTCAGAAATGCCAAAATGTAAGTATGGTGATAGCTACCAGCTGTGACCTCTTGGAATAAATGGCATGTGTCAGCTTTAAAGACACTAAATGTTAAATTTCCAAATGGCCAATGGTAATTTCTTCTCTTATATAAACAATACCTCTCTCCCTTGGCAGTACAGCTTTGCCATCTAAATTCACACTAACTTGAACTGTGGTGTTGTAGATATACTGAAATTGGGAAGTACTTTGGCTTAGATTGATTTAAACATTGACTTCCCAAGTGCATAGGTTTTATCTTAACAACTTGCTCAAGAAAATAATAAAAAAAATACATTTTAAAATCTCTCTTGATTTTGTTCCCTTTTCTCAATTGCAATGTTTTGTTTGTTTTCTTGTGGACAGTTTTATCAAAGCATACTGTCTTTTTTCACTACTGTTTTCTTAGTGGTAACTTTTCTTTTCAACTTCGCTTCAGTCTTAATTATGACAGATCAGGTAATTCCCATTAGAGCTACAGTTTGAGATTCAGGAACATTTAATGGCCAATAGACTCTTCCCTGGTGGAGAATGAGGATTCAAAGGAAATATTTGTGGTTATTTTTTCTTTCATTATTTTTGTTAAAAAAAGTTTGCACCTTGATGTGTCATGAATACCCCTTCTTGATCTTCCTTGCCTTGTCAGACCTGGCCAGCACAAGCAGCTGAGATCTTTGCTCTATTTTCCCTGCATCTCTGTGCAACGCTTTTTTTAAAAGAGGAAATATATTTTTTTCTGAGCCTTTCAGACAGCTGTCACATGATCAGGATTCTCCTGAATTTCTATGCATTCAATCTCTTCTCGTTCCTTTCTTTTGGCTCGTTTCTTTTTCTTGTGGTGCTTTTTGGAAGGTGGGAAAAAGGTTAGAAAGACAGGCAAAATAACAAAACAGTGCAGAAGTGTGCAACTGCCAGCAAGCAGCAAGCATTTGAACAGTGTGAAGGTCAAGTTTGAAGGCACAAAGAGAAGGGGGACCAACCCAATAAGAAAAGAAGAAATGTTCTGCAAAATGGCTGTCCCATGCTCTTGGAGGGAGTTCTTTATACACTGAGTTCGGGTGTGTTCAGTCGCTAGTACAAATGTATAAAGCAGGGGTGCACAGTGATCTATGGCAAAATTCAAAGTGTAGATAAGGCACAGTATAGAAATGCAATCCATGTCTACATTCCATAAGGTCATCAAGCCAAGGACACCCAGCTCTATTGAGGTGACACTGAGAATTAACCAGAAATTTCCCAGAGGGTGGATAACCAGGAAAAAGGTCAGTATTAACACCAGCAGGATGCCAAAACCAGAAATCAGGACAGGCATGGTTACTGATAAACCATAGTGGTCCATAAAAACAAAGGTAGGATTGAACACAATGAACTTGATGCTCTGTATAAGAGAGAGCGGTCTCAGCTTCTCCAACAATTCCACTGCCTCCCTCTGTGTGTTTTCACTAGTCCTGGCCACCAGGTACAAACGAGAAGCAATAATGTTGTTCTCGTCTCCAGCTTTGGAGAAAATGATGTCGTTTTTGAAGTGCTGGAATTCTGGCTTTTTTAAAAAGGAGCTCTGGAGGATACTGATAAAGTCACTTTTGTTGGTTGCACTAATGTTACCCACTCGAAGGTACTGGTAATACTGTTCAATCCAGGACACTGTGTTGAACCCCTGGCTCAATGTTTTTAGGTCTTCTTGCACGGTGCCATTCCAGTACTCCAGAGGTTCATAAATATAGAAGCCTATCACTGGGCTGTAGTTGCTGAAATACTTTTGCTGTATGAGGGCATAGGATACACTTGGAGACTCACTGGCAAGAAGGTTGATAATGTTGGCTCCATCGTTAATCTGTAAGCACCCCATAAAGGAGAAAGAGGCATAGATGAGATACAGTATCACCACAAATGGTTTGACATAGATGTTGGTAATCCATTCATTGTAATGTTCTTGGAGGAAATGCTGGATAAAGTGATGCTGGTATGGGTTGGTCTCATGATGAGAAGTGTGCTGATGGCCATCGTTCATCATGGTCTGGAACCACACAGGTTTCCGGTCCAGGTATTCTGCTGAAGGGATTTTACAGCAGAAGATACTGTGATAACGATTCTGCTCCAACTGGCCAGCAAAGACCAGGCAGGAGCCAAAGAAGGAGAAGATATAGAAATAGTTTAACAAGATTGAGACACACATGTTCTGGCAAAAGACTTTTACAGCTTCAATGTTGGTGAAAGGGCTTGCACCCATGCCGAAGGCTATGAAATACAAGGAGCTTGTCATTGTATAGGAGACCATGACATCTGAGTAGGCATCTGCTACTCTGTCCTTGAATGGCAGATTCTCTCTGGTTCGACGCCATCCTGAAAGAAGTTCAAATACTCCTTTGGTTCCATGACCTGAAATGAGAAAACAAAGCATATACATGTGCACAGATAAAGGAGGTCGAATTTTTCATCCTCCAGCAGTCAACAAACAAACAAACAAACAAACAAAAAACCTCAGCTAAGTTTTGTTATGATTTTGTCAGCATTTAAACAAATGAAAAATTGTGATGTGTCTGTGTAAAGCTAGATACCAGAAATAATATGCAGATATTAAGATGAACAACCTGATATTCTGAGACTTTCAATGCTTATCATCCCTGCAATGAAATGGTGAAATATCATTTGAAAGGTACACATTGATTTTAATGAACAATTCCCAAATGAACTGCCTATATAAGAAAAAGGAAAACGTTAAATTTAGCTCAAGTTCAGGGTTGTTTCTCAAAATTCCTTCTGGCAACTTACTACATCTCTCAAGGTTTAAGGGATTCATTTGGAACTGCTTACTAATACAAATAACATTTTATTCCAGAAAATAGAAATTAATGGTGTTATTGGAGAAATAAATTGGTTTGACCAAGAGACACCTTGGTTCTTAATGCCTGACAAAGGAAAAAATATACTGCCATCAAGTAACCAGACAAATTTGTATGATGGTTCTCTACTTTCTAACTAAAACAGGCTCTTCTCAGTGATTGTGTGCAAGTTTCCACACTATACTAAAACTGACGTGTTGGTGGTAATTACAGAGAGTGCAGGACTGGCTAGATCCTTGGATCACACTAATTGTCTGGAAAACTGATGTTTTCTTCATTATTGTCTCCCTCTCTCTCTCCTTCTCTCTCAGCTCATCCTGGTGAGAAGGAATTCCTTTAGTTCACATTAGCAGACATTCAAGAAAGAGACAGAGGCAAACAGTGCTCCAGAGGTTCTTATTTTATATTAAATTCTGAGAACTATTTTAGACATATATTTTTTTCTACAAGAAATGGAAGCTTAAGGAAGATTTCCTGTAATTTTACTCATCACAGCCATAGTCCAGAAAATCTACAGCAATTAAACTTTGAGACAGAATGAAAAATTTTAAGCTAAGTTTACCGGAAAAGGTTTAACTTGTTAAAGATATTCATTATATACACATATATATATTCAGATAATTTATATGTGGCTTTTATATGTTTGTTATATATCTAATATACATATATATATTAGAAATATATTATTCTATTATACATGTATATAATGTATATATTATATATATATATAATATGCATATTATGTATATTATAATTTATATATATATTATTTACCAGTAAAGAATTTCAAATTCTGAGGAAAATGTAAGATTAAAAAACATAGCCAAAAGGGTTTGACTATCAAACAAGTTTTTTGTTCAAAATTAAAAACACATTTTAATGACAAAGAGGAAAGTTCTCTGCACTTTGGATCCAATGCTGGTAAAATTCTGAACAAGATAATTAAACACCTTACTGAGCAGTGAAAGAAGGAGAAGGAGATTGCAGATCTCTGTGTGCCTCTGTTCTCTACAGTAGAACTGCATGCAACAAAGCAGCAGCTAATTTTCTTGTAACTAAACCAGAAATGTGACCAGGAGATTTGCAAATAATGAAGTATATAATAGTAAACAAAAAGTCTGTTGAGTTTGTTTTTTGATTTAAATTGTTTGGATTCATACAGCTGCTTATGTTGCCCAAAACAGACTCCTGACAGCCATTTTAGACAGGGTAGATTACAATATAAACTGACAAGTTCTTTGAACGTTACCTGTTTTACTGCAAATCAGTCTCCCCAGTGAAAGATAAACATACAGTAGTACAGAAATCGTGCAGTTAGCAAAAAGCCTGTATGGCAATACTTCTGTCTTATGAATCAGTATCTTGGTTCAGGAGGGACCTTGGAGTCTCTGGTAAGTTTAGGGTGAGTCAGTTCAAATTCCCAAAGCACATCCGTCTTGTACACTGTCACATTTGGACTGTCAAGCAGAAAGAATCATCTCTTTGGACAGAGAAAAGCTGCAGAATCAAATGACTCGGCTGTGATTTTATATTGTGCTTAAAGCACAAGTTTAAGTACCCTACAGCGTGTGGACCAGGCTGTCTGGTCATCACTTCCAGTGCTCATGGCCAGGCATGGTTTAATATAATGCTATAGGACCTGTGTGTTATTCTCTTTTGGGGACAGTAGAGCACAGTGATTTTCCTCATGTCTTTGTTCACCCCATCTAACGACCAGTTTTGAAATCCAGATATTTCTGATGAATCACACTGAGCAGAGATGCTTATTTCTACCTCTGAGTTCCCCCTCATACTCCTACTCTCCCAAGTGCCTGGCTGTGATCTAAGACTAAGTGAAATCATGGTCTACAGAGCTCACATTGTGAACCCTCATTTAGGGTCTATCTGAGACTCTGATAACATCTTTCTTCTGTTTTCCCTGTAACATGACAGTAGCCACACTGGGTCAAGTCAGAAGTTGCTCTTCCTCTGTAGAGCTGATGTTATAAAGGGGACAGATTTATTTATTTATTTATTTAAAAGATGTTGGAAGCAAGGCACACATAATTTTTCCATTTCAGCTCTGCGAGTCTGGCAGTCAACCAAAAGGTCTGCCAAAACCAGAGGCTGGTTTTGCAATGTCATGTTTGGAGACGTTGAGGGACATTTATTCATCTGTCAAATCAATTTTTAAATTCACTCACATTTTTGGCCATCAAAACTTCCTGCTACAAGAAGCTCCATAACTTTATTACTTTCTGAATGAAAAAAATACATACTTTTGTTTGGTTCAAACTCAGAGCCAGTATAATTTTATGGCTGAATTAAGCAAAATGTAAACTTGTTGTTCCATGAGTAATGGCTTTAATCAAACCTCCTGTCCAAAGGATGTGTCCTTTTTTTTCCCAGAATCGCTCAAGTTAACATTCCCAACATCCTTCCTCCATCACACGTCCACAGCTATGCATGTGCTCCCTGGCTGGCTGTCCAAGGCACATTTGCTAATTTGCCATCTGTATGTAACAAATACAGTATAAAATAGTTGAGTTCTGCCTTCTTCTCCTTGAGGAGGTACCAATCTGGGACTTTTTCCTCTTTCTAAAATTCAGTTTTTATAAAGCTTCTATGGTTGCAATAGTCTATGAGATCTCTATCCTGCTTCTATAGGCCTCAATAAGGGCCTTCTGAAATGGGTTCATAATTTGCAGTGTATTGTTATACGTATGGAGGCAATAACTGTGCCTTCTGTTAGAAATTAGAGCTAAAAATAATTGGTAAAGCCAAATTAAATAAAAAAAAGAAGACTTTGAAAATGTTAAAACAGATACTATGGATCATTGTAATGCCTTTAAGTTGGAAATTTATTAGAAGCAGTCCTTTCACTGAAACAGTTAGAGCTATGATGAATTGGCACTTTTCAAAGAAGCTTTAGGTGAAGGAATGCTCTATCAGCTCTATCAAAAATTTATAGTAATATTGATTTTTCTCTGCTTGATGTTAGATCTCACTTCTCTACTCACCTGCAAGATTATGTTCACAGTTGCATCTTTACCATGTTTTTGTAAGGATACATACCTACTTTATTATTATTATTATTATTATTATTTTTCCTTCCCAGTGATACATACCTACTTTTATGGTCTTATGCTTTTTGTTTGTGAAACATATGTGTATGAAAAGACTACCCAAGTGTACGCACTAGTATGTATGTACTAACTTGTGTTATACTCAAAATTTAAATACTCTAATTAAACTCAAGAGTTTGTTTGTTTGTTTTTGTTTGTTGTGTTTTTGTTTGTTTTTCTAATAGAGCAAATAATGTCTTAAGGAAATAAAATATTGATATTTGAACATATTTTTACCTCACCTATTGAGTATGAAAACTGACACTAATTTTCATGTGATTATTATTGCACAAATTTAAAATTTACAGATAACTTAAACTTCAGCTATCTCACACAAATACAGGAACTGGAGAATACAGTGCAGTAATTCCCTTGCTGCTAATAGAAGAAATATTTCCTTGACTGGTTTTCCCACATCATTACTCTGATACCAAGTTTTCCAGTCAGCCTCCGTTCTTCTCCCTAGATAAGCAGGTCTATTGCCCTTTCTCACAATGGATACAAATCCATTTTTTTTTCTGAACTGGACAGAAACCAATATTTTCCTGACATTTCTGATGATTCAGACACCACAGTCTGTGAAATTCTGTTCCTTCAGCTCCATCACTAATGTCACTGATACAATTGACAAAGGAGTTAAGTTCACTGAGCAGTTCTAGGAAGGCTCACAAGGTCTTTGGCTTTGGGTCAAAACTGTCAAGTTTCTCTGGTGTTAACATGACATGAACGAAGTACAGCAATTTTTTATTTGCTAGACAAGCAACAGTCTATGACTACTTAAGAATAGAGGAGACAACAGATAGTATAAATCCATTATTTGTGAGGTTAAAAGAGCAAATAGGGGAGGATGTAGAGAAGATAGAAGTGTATAAAGCTTTTGCTGCCTCAATTTTCAAAACAAAAGGTTAATTTTGACAAGATATTTACCATCAGTTTGAAGAGGATAGGGATGGAAACCACAAGAGTGAAATAACATTGAAGATCACCTGATCCTATTAAATTTATTTAAGCTGGAAGAATATGGAGAAATTAATCAATTAGAAGCTGAGCCAAAGCAATCTCTGAGCTATTAGCAGTCGCCTTAGAGAATGAATGTTAATGGGAGGGTCCAAGAAGAATGGAAAGGGCACACACAGTACCTATATCTTCAAAGAGGAGAAAGAAGACCTGCAGAGCCTAATGTTCAACAGATTAATTCATATCTCAAAGATAAAAAACCAAACAATTACAAACCAATTTACCATCAGTGAGATGACAGGAAAGTGATAATAAAAATTTAATAGATTTATAAAAACCAAATAATTTCAAATGAACCTCAGTTCATGCTTTGAAAAGTAACTGTCTTAATGGAAAGGAAACCCAATATCTATCTTACTATGCCTTTTAAAGTCTTTCTCTTGGATTTAGGAAGTTTTTAAATACCATATTGTTTAGTATCATAACAAGAAAATTAAAGGTACACGGTCCAGAGGGAAACATAGGAAATATATATTAATCTGGTTGAAATTATGCACATAAGGAATTGTTTTCAACGATCTATCAAGGACATTTCAGAAGGATATTTTGGCCTAGTTCTTTTTTGATTTGGACACTTGCAAAATTTTCATGTGAGGCTAAAGTGGGGAGGAATTCAAATCCTCTGCAGAACAAGATTAAAATTTGGAGAAGTGGTCAAAAATTTCAGAATGTCTGTGGATGAAATTTAATGTAGAGAAGCACAAAGCAATAAATTTTGTGAGGAAAACAAATGAAAGAATTACTTAATAAGGTATAAGAACTAAAGAAGATGTGAAAGGGAAGATTGTTCAATGCTATGGTGAACTTCAAAGTCAATAGAGAGTAAGCCAATAATATCCCTTTACAACATGTAAAAAGCTTATCCTGGACTGTATTAACAGAAATAACATACAAAATTTTGAAGGCAAAAATTATATAATTATGTTTACTTTAGCGTGATGGAGGCATAAGAAGGAGCATTTTTTTGAAATGGAGCATCATATTTACAAAAAAAAAAAAAGGAAAAATTGAGGTGAATACCTTGGGGAATAAAACCAATAAGCAATAACCTGTTTGTGAAATACAGAAAGCACAAAGAAATGCTGAATTAATTGTCCTTTTTTTTTTTTTTTTTTTTTTTCCCCTACAGACTAGAACATAGATGGAGACTCAATAACATTCAGCATGAAAAAGTTATTATAAAGAAGACAGCAATCAATTATATCTCATTTCCACAGGGAGGGGGACAAGGAAATACCAGCTTCGTTTGCAGAAAAATAAATAAATAAATAAATAAAAGGAAGATTAAAAAAAAAAGATTTAGGTTAAATATCAGAAAAACAAATTTTTCTTTCTTTCTTTCTCTAAGGTTTATTACACACTATCTAATAAGGTCATATAGTGTTCTAAAAAAAAAGTTAGATTAAGAAATGTCAATGCAGGTGCTATGTATATTCCTTCTTAGTACTGTGAGGTGAATCCTGAGGTCTCTTACATCTCTGCTTTGACTTAAGATAGTAAAGTACTTTGGTTAAGATACTTCAGAGTACCTTAGCCTGAAAACCAACCTTCCTTCAGTGTTCACATGACTTTTCAGCATTCATGTTGCTTCTGCCACAACCTGTCAACTTCTTGGGGTAGGAATTTCATCTGAATTTATCATTCATTATAATATTAATCAAGACCCCAGTATGAAGCCACTAGAACTGCTGAAAGGAGGTGGTGGGTACTGCCAGTTTTTGTAAACTTTCTAAGAAGGAGGGTGAGCATGACTCTGTGTGCTCTTTTGCATCAAGGCATAAGGAAAAAAAATGCTTCTGTAGGTGATATCCACATTGCCTATGCTGTATTTGAAACAGAAACTGCAATAGGTGCTATAATGTGACTTTTAATCTGTCATGGTTTTGTCTAGGATATAGTTAATTTTCTTCATGGAGGCTGGTATGATGCTCTGCTTCAGATTTTTGATGAACATAGTGGTGATAAGACAATGATGATTTAGTTGTTGCAGAGCAGTGCTTGCACACAGCCAAGGACCTTTCAGCTCCTCATGCTGCCCTGCCAGCGGGGAGCCTGGGGGTGCACCAGGAGCTGGGAGGGGACACAGCCAAAATAGTTGGCCCAGGCTGGCCAAAGGGATATTTCATACCATGTGGCATCATGCTCAACAATAAAAGCTGGGGTAAAGAAGAAAGGAGGGGGGGGGGAGTGGGGGTAGGGTTTGGAATTGGGGGAGGAGATCAGAGAGATGATGTTTGTCTTCCCAAGAAACTGTTACACATGGTGAACCCTGCTCTCCTGGATGTGGCTGAGCACCTGCCTGCAAATGGGAAGTAGTGAGTGAATTCCTTGTTTTGCTTTGCTTGCACATAACTTTTGTTTTACCTAGGGAACTGCCTTTATCTCAGCCCATCAGTTCGTACACTGATTCTCTCTCCCATTCCACCTGGGGAGAGTGAGCGAGCATCCGTGTGGGGTTTAGCTGCCTGCAGGGAATAAACCATAATATAATCACAAAAATATCATACAACATTAAACTACAGGGACAAAAAAAAAAATAAATAAATAAAAAAAGCTTTAGAAGCAAGTACCATAGCACAGCTTTACTCAGCATTGTTGCAATAAGATTGCAAAAACTATTACATTCAATTTTTTATTTGAAATCATTAAAATGGATAAGTGGACAGGAAATATATTTTAACCTAAAATTATTTGCTGATTGTCGAAAATGAGCTTTCCATTATTTTGTCTAGGAAAAACAACCTATAACTCCTTAAGGATAGAATCACTTTTTTATTTTATTTTATTTTATTTTATTTTATTTTATTTTATTTTATTTTATTTTTTATTTTTTCCCCTCCCTGGGAGTAGACAACCAGAGTATATAGAGACTTTTTCCTCCCTTAACATTAGAGAGCCCAATTCATCTTCTGGAACAACTGGGCTTGTTTTATCTAATCAATGCCTCATGATAGTGGGGGCCATGGCCATTCGTAGCATATTGACATGAGCTAATCTCTGTCTAATTAAATGTTTTGAGATCACATCACCTATTTGGGTGAAATAGACTGATAAGTCTGAAGTATTCAGAAGGTGAGGCTGTGAACTAATGCTCTTTTCTAGCCTTAAACTTTATAAAGCTATGAATTTATCCAGGACTATTAGGACTATTCAAAATATGTCCCCTTTTTAGATAGCTTAGGCTCACATAATCACTTTTTTTTTTTTTTTTTTTTTTTTTTTTTCTCAGTTCAGCACAGTGCAATGTATGTAGGATTCATTTGTTCTTCTGCCTAATCACTGATATTAGTACCCCTACTTTCATTTTAAAATCTGAGGCATAAAGAAGTTAAGCAAACTGATCACAGAGTGATAATTGTTAACTAGGGTACTCAGTTGAGCAAGGAATGGATATAATTTTATTTGCATCCACATAAAAGGCTACATATAATTTTAACAAAAATCAGACTTTTAAGAAAGAACTCAGCTGGTACCTGGTGAGAAAATACTAATTGCTAATATATTGAAATACCAACTTTCTCAAAGCCAAATCAAAAGCTGTGATCACATCACCATCCCAACATAGCTTCTTTCTGTTATGTCAGCTATCTGCCAGACTAATTTTTCCCCTGTACTAATTTTCAGGTGTAAAGTTTGGCAATGACATTTCAAATTTACCTGCAATATAATTTTAAGAACATGAAATGCTCTTCACAATAGCTGACCTTCACTCTGACATGTAGCTTGATTATTTTTATGTAGTTTAGCCAGATACTGGGACACTAATTTGCAGACTTTCTCGACCATCCAGACAGGAGCTGATTATACTTTCCATGGCTAAGGGCCATTCAAGTATCAGAAGGGAAGAAAGAATAGAAAGGATGATTAATCTGCTTCTTTAAGGAGAGTCAATAAATCCATGGTGTCCCTGGTGTAGAAGGCAAGAAGGATTTCTTGGTGAGACCTCAGGCACCATGAGGAGAGATGAGGAAATGTGTACCTTAATTTAGATCCTCTTCCATGAAAGTAAATCCCAGGGCAATGCATCTGGGCAAGAATTTAAAACTTGTCCATGAGGCTGAGTAAACAAATTCCCAGATTGATTAAGGGTAAGAGAAAGATAGAGTACTTTGTGGAAGTAATCTAAAATATATGCGGATAAAAGCGTGGTTTTCTTTTTATTTCTCTACTTACACTCTAAAATAATTGTAATGGAACACAGTCGGATTGCTGACCATACCTTCTTTATTTACTTTTCACTTGTGTGCTTTGTTAGTGGCAACTTGGGTAACTAATGGGGTCTGATCCCCTAACTAAGGCAGGTGAGGTACTAAACCTCTCTCACAGTGGTTAATGTTTCAGTGGTTGGTGTTTCTGTCTCTGTCCAGTACCTCAATGAGAGAAGTGAAGAAGGTTCTCATCCTACCTCTAAGACACCTGGAATGGTTTAGATTTTGTGGATAAAGGATATAACTGTGGAAGCAATGTCCTCCACTCACTAGCATTTTCCAAAGATTTCTTGAGCCAAATTGATTATCAGTGCTATTATAGTATCTTCTGGATGTCATTGAGCTTACAACAACAAAAAAATAAAGTCCAGCCAAGATCTGCCGATGAGTTTCCTGCAGAAATTTTGTTTTCTCTAAACATAAGATTCTCATATGGGACATGGCTCTTTGTGATATAAAAAAGCATCTAAACAGAAAAATTAAATCATTTCTAGGTACATTTTCCTTGTGATGCCATAGCATATACATTTTTTCTCCCATTTGAGCTAACCAGATTTATGTAGACTTGCTGACAGAGGACTTTATACCCTGCTGTGTCTTTTCATCTTGAAAAATACACAGGGAAGAATTGTTCTTTTAAATGACACATCCCTATCATAATAAATTGGCTAATTTACAGAGCTGGGTTCAATAACAAGAGTGTTTAAGCAAGTGCAGTGAAACCTCAGCTAGATGAGCCATGCATCTTCAGCAACAAGGACCTCAGGGAAATCTCCAGTGCTACATAAGAGTGTTGGTATTGCTAGATTTTAGCACTTTCAACAGAAACAGCAAATGTTTTTGAAGCTATTAGTAATATCATTAATGAAGGCAGTTATGCTTAATGGATATTCTGAATTCCTTAAAATATTTCTGCTAGTGAATGGGCACTTTGCAGGCCTGCACACATTAGTGGCTCCCACCTCCCAGTGGTATCGCCATTGCATTGTGAACCCCTTCAAAAAACCAGCTGCAATCCTGTTGTGCATCTTGGGGCATTTCTATTAAATATTAAGACTACGACTGATACTTCATGTAAGTGCATTTATTTCATTTCACATGAGCACTTCTAAACACCTTTAAAAAAATTATGGGAATTGCTGATGAGACCAGAACATAAAAAAGTTTGTCTCCTCATGGGTATTTCGATGGAGTCTGACAAATGTCAACCCTGTGAATGTTTGAGGCTAAAAAAGAATAAGGAAAGAGGAAACACTTGATTCTGGCTGGTGTTTGCTACATACTGGCCTTTCAGAACAAACCAGTATCAGCCTATCACTGCTCCCACAAAACATTGCAAACTTCTTCATCACAGCCAGAGCTGTAGTAGATGGTATCTGTGAAGTGACCATAGCAGAAGATGGTGACTGCTTTAGCCTAAGATTACATATATGCAGCAACTCTCCAAATGAAAATGCCTCTCTCTTGGTTAAAAGATTTAGATTATGAGCCTGATTTTAGACTGCTAAAATTATGTGATATTAATCATGTTTTCTGTCTTCATCCTGGTTTCTTAAATCCTTCCATTGCAGAAGGAAGTCTATGCAGAAGCATATGCTGTATAAGAAAATAAACGAATGATGTACCAGTCATAGCAAGTCTTTTTGCTAATTTGCCTTCTAAGATCCTGAGGAATGCCAATCTGTAAATTACATCAGTACCAATCTTTAGGAAACACAGACAAAAAGTGATGCTTCACTTGTTCTTTTAGTCTTCTATATGCTACCTTCAGCTAATCAGCTCCAAAGCCCTTGCCAGCCCCATCAGTCTACTCTTTCCCATCCACCTCAAAATAAAGAATCCCAGACATAAGCAACCAGCTTATGTCTATCTGAGTGAAAGAATACAGTGATCATTTACTTAGACATCACACCCCTTCTCTACAAACTCAATCTTTTATCAGTTTCTATTTCTCATACTTTAGACTCTCCAAAGTAAACTGTTATTGCTGCTTATATAGAGACCAGCATAACAGGACCTTCATCTTGATTTGAATAAGAGTAATTAATTCTTACTTGAATTGGGCATTTTGGATTTTAAATCCTATCCAATATGGGATCTTTCATATTGAAAAGACCTTTCTAAGAGCTTCACCTCAAGCAGCACTATGTAGAAGCTCAGGGCTGAGCACTGGAAATGAGCCAAAGACCTGCTAGTTCAGACCTGAACACATTTCTAAATGAACCATGTTGACACCAATCTGTATTCAAGTTTTTGCTTTCCACAATTTGTTATAAGGTCAAATTTTACAATTTTTCTTGCTTAGAAGCTCTTCTTCTCTTTGAAAGTAAGTGAAATATTTAATAGCAACTCCCCCATCTCATGCATTGAAACGGAGCTGAACATTCAGCTGAGATTTCAATGGATGTGATTAGTCAGCAGACTGCAAACCTCATTTACTGAGATTTACGTTTGAGCTTATATATGCTGCTTACAAATTGTATATAAACTTGAAATCCCGCTTAGTTCTCTGCTGTGCTTAGCAATGAATTTAAATGCTTCTATCTTCTTCTCATCTAAGCCTGTTAATGAACATTGTAAACAAGGATTGCACATACAGAAACTGTCATTTATTGATATGGGTTTAAGTGACATATAGAAGACAACAGAATGCATTTAGATCAAGCTATTAATTAGTTTATTATACATTAATTTATGGTAAAAAAATAGGATGGATTTGTGACACTGAGAAGTTTTGTTTATCAACTGGATTTTTGACTAGCAACAACCAGAAGAAAATCAGACGGATAAGGTACCAGTGATTCTTCAGAAATGAAAGTGCTCTGATCTAGTGTGGCTTCTTGCATACAAAAGAAGTGCTAAACTTGAATTATTATAGACACAATGAGTTTAATTACTTGTTAATTACTCACATGGGAGAGTAGTAGATTCTTCAAAGAATCAGGATAGGATCATCCATTTGCTTGAACAGCTGGAAGCTGTCCTGGACAAAGTTTTGTGTGGATTTATCTCCCTTTGAAAGGGATATAGAGTGTCTGATAGGGAATATTTCTCATACATCCCCGCAGACTAATGCGGCACCATCATTTTAGGCTGGCTGAAGCACCGTTCCTGTGGCTAACTTGTTTCACAGTTGTGATAAAGAGTGCAAGTACTGCGCCTTGACCGGAATAGCTCATTTTCAATTGCTATCCCAGGATCAGGTTCTAGCTGAGAAAAGCAGGGCTAACCTTTATCTCAGTAAGTAGTGCAGGTCAAATACATTCCTTCTCTAATAATTTCTGCCTAGAAATTGCTCCAGCTGGTGACACTGTGGTGCAGCACATAGCATGCCTGCTCTTCACTCAGCCACTTAAGTTTTCCAACTAAACTCCTTATCCTGATGTAAGAACACACCTTTTCCACAATGAAGAGATTGCTCCAGACCGAAGCGAACAAACACATCTGCTGCTAGGGTGATATTTTTAACAACGCTCTGAGGCAGAATTTGCTGACATTTGTTTACTTCAGAAAAGAGATGGGAAGGCAGAGCAGGAGGCATTGCTAGCCTTTTCCTTCTGTTTGCTGGGTATGAAAGAAGTACAGTGGACTGACTCAGCAATTCAAAAGAGAGGAATTAAAACTCCCTTTCCCTTCCCCACCAGACAAGCCCCGGTTCTGCATTGCACAACAATATGAAGGAAGGCTGCTCTGCTGAGCCAGCATTTGGGAAGAAACCCTCTGCCATATTTCCAGTTTGCCCTTATGAATTTACCCTGGGCATCATAGGATGCAGATCCAGGATCTATAGGTTACTTAAATACCAGGAATCAAACATCAGTACCATGGGATGCTGTGATATAGGGATTCTTTCAAATGGGATGCAGGATGGTTATAATGGTCCTCAGAGTACCTTTGCATGGGCAAGAGCCCATTCCTGGACCTAAGAATCCACTCTCTACATTGCAAGAATGAAAAGCAAAATGAAGCAGAGCGAAGAAATGACTCATCCAAATGACTGGGTTAAAATCCCGATCCTTGTATATAGCTCTATTAAAAAAATACAGCTGCAACATATGGATGCTATTCTGGCTGCTCAACGACTCTCAGCTAGACACATATCAAGGCTGTTTTAAAGAGTGTAATACTGCGTAACATGGGCCAGTCAGGAGGTTATGAGGACTTGCATACTTTCGTAGAGGAAAACTGCATTAAAAGGGTCATTAAAGTCAGAGACAATCAGATCTGGCTCTGGAAGCCAGTGAACCAGGAAGCAAGTGGAGCCTGAGGGAGTGTTTATGCTTGACCTGTTGATATCCTCATTTTGAAGCACTTGCTATTGGCTACTACGAGATGCTGAGCTAGACAGACTTCTCTGTCTGAACCAATCCAAATCCTTCTTTGTTCCTATGTATATTCTTGGGCTGACCACATTAAAATCCTATGCATGTGAAGAATAAATTAAAACTCTGCAACTCTTCCTGCCCTTAATTCTTTTGTCTTATATCCCCTAAATTTTGGCGATACTAATTTTAGTCTTATTTTAATGCCATTTAGAAACCTGTCTTTGAACTGATATAAGTACTCACCACATTCACTGCATGGTCTGAGGCCCTATTTCCCCTCATTTGAACATAGCACTGATTACAAATCTATTCATTTGCCGTGGATTGATAATAGTGGTGGGTGCATCAATTCCCACATGCACTACGTACATTAATGCATATTGCGACATTATGAATTTGTTAGAGGTGTCACCCTAATTTTAAAGCAGGACAATTGATACAAAAAAGAAGTCTAGTTTTAAAATATCACCAGGATCCATCCATGTGCATAGAGTTGACCAGGCCTGGTTGTTGTCATGTATCACAGAACTTCTATTACAATTTATATGTTTAAATCCTGTTATCAATCAATAAAATGCATATGCTATATTTGGGGGATTCATATCTTGGTAGAGCAAAATACAGAGAAATAAACCATATAAACTAACAGACAACTGTTAAAATATGTTGCTTTCCCAATTTTGAAGATAGCAGATGATGATGCTTTTTGCACAAGCTCTCAATGCCTTCCCTTCCCCTGGTGCTCTTCAGACATTTCAATAGGCAAGGCTGCCACTGACAACAGTCTCTTTCCCTGCTAGGGTCTGATTCAGCCCCAGAACTCTGCCCAGAGGTCATGCGCAGAGCTGGAATTAAACCCACCAGCTCTTTCCCAGTTTTGTGGTGCATGACCTCATCTCCAAGCTGCTTCTCATAAAACCTGGTGAAATGGTTGTAAATAAAGCACAAGATGAGCTTTCATTTCATGGCAAAGCTCCCACAGACATCTGATATACCCAGTGTTGTTGGCATTAAAAATATGAGCACTGGCTTGTGCAGGACTTAAAAAAGCCTTTCCCAGTTAGCAGCATTTAGCTGCTCGTTAATGTAGCTGAAACCTGACCTTTAGCAGTCTGTCCCAGTGGGGTATAATTAAGCTTTTCACTTAAGTATCATGCTGGCAACACTCAATGTAGACCTATAGTGATATAGGAAAACTATTTTTTTTTTTTTTTTTTGGGGGGGGGGGGGGCTTTTTGCTGGGGATACCAACAGCAATGAGCCTGCTGGTTTAGCTGCCCATTTCTTCCACATTATTATTTTGATATCTATAATTTTGGATATAATTTTGAACATGAGATTAGATGGAAAGTGTACTTTCTTATTATATCAAGGGGGAACAGAGTGGAAGAAGGACTGGAGAGGACTCTGATGAATTTTTTTGTTGTACATATGTCCTTACAGCAGTCATCGAAGATTCTACATCGATTCTAATTAATTAAACATTTCTAGAGTTAAATCTCTGTCACCAAATCCAACTCAGTCAGTCTAAGCATCTCCATGGCATTATTCATCTTCAGCTTCCAAAATAGCATAGTCACATTTAAATCCTGCTTTGCACCTGGGAATTATTTGGGAAAGTGCCATAGAGAGAACAAAATCATGCCAGGGATCTAACTATTTAATACAGAATAGAAAATTAGTGCCCTGGTCCTCTTCAATAGAGGCTTTAGCAAAAGAGTGAAGCTGGCCTGTCAACTGTGCATGCACAAGAACCCTGTAGATACTGAATTTCCTGGTCCAGTTAAGATATGTAACTTTTGTATTTATACCTATAAACATGGATGAGGAGTCTTAGTCTCTTTGTGGACATGGGAGAAAGCACAGTGTGCCAATATACTTTATTGTTCTTTTGTAGGTATGGCTGAAAGCACTAACTTGAAAAGTTGAAAGCACTAGTGGGAAGGAGAGGGACTGCCTCACCTTATAGGATAACTGACATAAGAGTACATCACTAATGTTGGTTTTAGGACCAGACACTAAAATGTTCTGTCATTCCTATGTCACTGATTACTGTGTGTATTTGTCAATTTCTTCTGCCATTAAGAAATAGACAAGTTTTGCATGTTAATAGGGATTGAGGGCATGATCTCTGCCTCTTTTCCTCCTCTAAAAAGTCTGACAAAGAGGACATTATTCCCTGTAAAAATCCCATTGTTGTGAAAGGAAAATGAAGAATTGCTAGATCCAGCTCCTTCAATCCTTCTGCTTTTAGTGCTTTTGATTCTTTTTAAACCGTTGCAGTGCTAGTCATTACAAGGAGCTTAAAACAGAGATAACCTGAGCCCAGACTGCAGACCACATTAATTGCTTTATGGTTGTAATTGGGAGTTTAATAAAAAAATCTGGAAAGTAGCAGTCTGTCAGAATGCTAGAAAAAAAAAAAAAAAAAAAAAGAGAGAGAAAAAGAAAAAAAAAAAGGATTTTCCTTACTAAGCTCAGAAGAAATAAAAATGTAATCTATACAAGAAGCAGGGTGCTGACTGTTCTCAGTGAATCACTGATCTCACGGCATACTTCTCTTTATATTACTTTTATGTCAGCAAAGCTTTGTGAGTAGCACTTCACAACATGTTCTCAGTGCACTGAATTTACTTAGGCAAATAACAATAAATATAAAATGAATGAACTATTTATATAAATCACTGCAATTTACGTGTGGAACAGAATCCAAAATTATGTTTTGTTTTAAAAAGACATTTCAAGAGTGTTTGCCTCCTACAGAAACCTATATTTCAGCTGATTTTAGATGATTGCTTCTGAGAATGTTGCCCATTCATCCAAACTATGACATTACAAATTGCTGTTTCCCTCCAGTTTTAAAGAACTAAAAGTGATTTCACATATTGTCATAAGTTATCATTATAAGACTGACTCAGAAATTTGTACAGTTTTAGTTTATATCTCTTGAGCTGATAAATGATTGCTGTTCCCATTCATAAGGCTCTGCCTGCACTGCACAATCTTAAAAGATTGCTGAATAGAAACCAGAGCACTAGGGAAAAATTAAAAAGCATAACAGCAAGGAGTATTAAAGCTTGTTTTCTTGTAACAACTACGGAGGTCTGTAAGATGTACCCTGCGTCTTCCAAAGTGTATTTTTCAAGAAAAGCAGTAAGTAATTAAAACAAATATTTATTCCTAGAAAAAATAAAAAAATAATAAAAAAATCACATGTAATCTGCATCTTTGAATCTCCTTTTAGATATAATGTTATTCTTGCAGATGTAATTTCTGTATTAAATATGTATTTTATATATGTATATATTAAATGGGAAGGTAAGAACATCATGTAACCATGCTCTCGCTATATACAGAGCTCTGCAGGACTAGCACCAGAGTCCTGCTACCCCTTACCAGGGTAGCAGTGTTTTTCTCAGGGTTTGCAGTGAATCTTCTAACAGCTCCAGTTTCTGGTGTCCTGTACAAGAATCCTGACACTCAGCTGAACAAAATGAAGATTTTTATGCTCTGCTTTTTTCTTCCATCTTCTCTTCCCCTTTGCTTGTCTCAGAAGTTTAAAGACAATTTCAAGGTGAATTTTGCTGCAAAACTTCCACAGTGTTGAAATTTTATTTATTTATTTATTATTATTTTTTTCCTAGGCCGTTCAACTTATTTGGAAGCACTTCTCATGCTTCTGGAAAAGTTCCAGTGAACTAGAATTATTGCCTTTCTAATTAAAGTCTCTACTGTCTTAAAAGTTGTATATGAAATATAAGAGGTCTATGTCTTTTAATATATCTATTTTCTTTGCTGAATATTGGTTAAGCAGTAAACCAAACCACTTCACCTCAACTGCTATGATTCCAGCCAGTTATGGCTCACAGAACCCATATAAAGAACTAATTAGTTTTATAGGATATTGTTCTCAATAACAGAGACTTACATTACTGTTTTTTTTTTTTTTTTTTTTTTTTTTCCATCCTCTCAACTCTTGCTTTCAAATTTAGCTCAGTGAGAGATGTCAAATTGCTATGAATCTCACAAGAACCAGGAGCAGAGAAGAAACTACAGATTTCCTCAGTATCTCCTTGCAGGGCAGAACAGCAAAGGAGCTTTTCTGCTATTTCCTCTAACCCATAATGCCTGACAACTGGCCAGCAAGCCTAAGCTGCCATGACAGTCACACATGCATTTCTCTAAATCAACCACATCTATCCTAGGTGATGCCCCACATCACAGAAAAAGAGAGAGAGGCTTGTGGACTAAAGATGAGTTTTGGAGCAGCACACTTGGAAGGTATTCTGAGGATAAACAACATAAAAATTTATATTGACACAGCTGGAGTAAACAAATTGCTAATTTTGGTGCTGCAACCAGTCCTGCCTTCTTGGTGACATGAGAAAACAGCTCATGCTGGAGATGACCATGTCCTGGAAGAGCAATGATCAGCTCCAGCATGTGATAGGCACAGTCTGCAATGGGGTAGGTCACCTCCTGAGCATGAGGTACTGGGGCTGACTTATTCTTCTCCCACAGGCTCCTCACTTCTGCTTCCCTCTTTTCTTTGGGAGAGAAAGAAGAGTTGCCTACCCTTGCAGGAAGCATGGGGAGGGGACAAAATTGTGATATTTCTGGAAGTATGTATTTATGAAAATTAAGAACCTGTCTGAAGCTGATGATATGGAGAGAAAGGTAAGGGATAAGAGAAAGAGCTGGGGTTGTTTTAACATGAGTGCATAAGGAACCTAGGAAGACTTTGGGAGTATTGTGGGAAAAGGTAGAGAATAGAAAGTACTTGGGGAAGGTGGGGCACAAGGATGCTTAGCAGTATGGCGAGAAGGTGTGGAGCTCACCTGGCAGTATGGGGGTAGGGATAAACATGCTGGGGACATGAAGAGGGATGCAGTTACATGCTAGTTAGTCACAGGAACCACAGACACAAATCTATCGAGAAATAGAGCCTACAATCATGTAGGAGTGGGATACATCAGGGCAGATTTCTGGTCCCTCTACATTGCTGACCGCTCTGGATTGAGGCTGTCCCACGGTGCAGGAGGGGTAGCCCCTGCTGTCATTTCATGCAGACAGCTGTTTCATAGGTATGCAATCTGCACTGCTCTCTGTGCTGCTCATCAGCCGCCTGGCATTGCAGATTGTCTGCTCCTTGCCTCCACCTGCGGGGGACCACGGTCACAACTGTTTCTGTCTGTAGGGATACAAAGCTGTTCTGATGTGCCTTCTGCTGGGATGTATCAATGCAGCAGTTATCAACTTGCCTTCCTGAAAAGTGCTCCACAGCAGAGCACATCTTTCCAAGCTAGTGTGTAGTTCACCTAACTTTCCTCACTATAGACTTCTGAGTATTTGCAGTCTTACCTTCTTTACTCCTCAAGTCTGTCTCCACGGTTCGATCCGATCAATATGACTATATCTATATTGGTAAAGAAATGAAGGTAGGGACCATTCCCTGGTCTGGAGGCCAGCAGCAGGCTCTGATCATAGCCTTAATACCATACTTCTTCTCAAACAGAATGGCTAGTTCTAAAGAGTTACTTCTAAAGTGTTGGAGAATTGCTTAGGAAACTGTGAGCATGCCAGGGAGGGACTCTGCAACTGTACAGAGAAAGGGGATCCGGTGTCCTGCTTGCCATGTGGCACTATGATGTTACTGATATAGGTACAGCCTGAAAGTCACCTGAAGGACATTCATTCCACTCAGGTACCTTGAGCAGCTCTCTGAGTTGATTTCTCTCTCTTTTCTATGTAACTTTAGGTATTTATCTGAGGTGTCCAATCACCCTCTGTAGCCAGAGAGACAGAGAGAGAACAATCCAGCTTGGTGCTCTGGAGATGTATAGATGTCTGCTAACATTTCTAAGTTCTACTAACTTATGGGGAGCTCAGAAAGACAGAGCTTCAAATGTAGACAACTCAGTTATGTCAGGTGGGATGAATCTAGGTCTGTGTAAATAAAGTTGGAGATTGTCTCTTAGGAATATCTTAGGCTTGTTTGGTGAGGTATGAATTTGTATGGAGGCCAAGGAGGAGGCTTGCAAAGCTTGATTTCTACACCATGAGGTGGTCAGGCAGATTGACATATTTTGGCTGTTGTGTTGCGTTTGTTTCTGGGGAGTATTCTGAAACCTTATAGAATATGTGCTGCTATGAAATGAAAGTTGTTGTGCTCTTGAGTTATTACTGTATGGAGGCCTGCCATCTCCATACCAACAATAGCTGGAAGAGATGCCCTTGCACAGTAAAGAGAGCAATATCTAATTAGCAGGGAATAAAAGCATGGCATCAGCACATCATACAAATGTTATGGTTGCAAACTGCCAAGAAGCCTGTCATCAAAAAATTTTTCTGTAACCCCTTCTGCAGAAAACTCCTCTTTGCCTTTGGCACTAGCTGTATGATGCTGGCAGATTTTATTACTTCTGGAACAGCAGAATGGGCAGTTTGTGTCCAAGCAAACTTGTCAGCAGCCCAGATGATGGCAGGATGTGCCCATATATCTCTTCTCTGCTCCCTGGGGTTTCATGAACTGAGTAGAACAGAAAATGAAATGTTTCACCATTTTCACTATTGCCCCCCCACCCTCTTTCTCTCTTTCTCTCTTTTTTTTTTTTTTTTTTTTTTTCTTTTTTCTTTTTCCTTTTAGCACAGGTGATTGAGAGATCTTTTTCAATTGCTTTTGACAAACGGGTTTGTTTGTTGGGGCATAACTTGCTTTTTCTCCAGTGTCTATTCACTGGGAGAAGGGCTTTCAGTGATGCCTGCCCCTTTTCCCTTCAGTGATTCTTGCTACATGGCAGAAAACCCAACTGCAGCCTTGCTGTGGATCATTACCCCTATTTTAGCCTGAAAAAAAAAAGGGGGAAACAAAACAAAACACAAAAACCTTAATGTTGGTCAGTTGGTCCTGAGCTTGCCTTAACAAGAAGACAAACTTCTTATGAGATTCACAAATTTTTGTTCAGAGGAAGCAAAAGTTTTAAGTTCTTGGTCTACAAAGGTGAAGCACGTAAACTATAATACACAGGTATAGTAGTTACTTAAGGAAAGGGTCCTGCTTTTGCTATAGTTGTGGCTTGTTAGCTTGTAATTTGTAACTTGTAATTTATCCCATGTTCACCATCCCTTGAAGAACCTTGGGGGCATGTTGTAACCTTCACAGATACAGTTAGACTTGAATTCCTCCTTTAAGAGGCAGCTATTCAAAGTGAGCTAGCTGCAAATCTTGTTATTGCAGTTATTCTTAGAAGTTTTATCACTGCTCTTGGTGTATCCTATCACATCTCAACAATCCTTCCCATCCACGTTTTATTTTCTACTAATGAAGAGGAACTACTTTGTACTAAAGTCTTGTTTGTAAGTATTCAGCATTCATAAGAGTGCTAACCAAACTGATTTAGGCTTATTTGAGAACAGATTTGGAACAGTGAGGAACCTTCATAGGAAAACTTTGAGGTAACCAACAAAACTGTAGTCATTAAAGTTCCTTCTGTTTGTTATCTTGTACCATAAAAATTGGTTTCAGATTGCTAGAAATATATGGAGTGCAAATGTAAAGTACTAATGTGTTATGTAAATATTAGTAATTCTTTCCTCCCCTGATCTTAGGAGTTAGCTTTACAAATGTGAGTAGTAAATGGAGTGCACATCTCCAGAAAGACTTTTCTAAACTTTAGAAAACTTCTCTGCAAACATTCATTCTGGTTTACATGACTTTTATGCCATCCCCAAAATTTCAAAGGCTGGACAAAACTTTGTTACTCCTACGCTCCAGGAGGAATTCTCTAGATATACATCTTGGAGCCTTACAAAGAAAGGTTTGCACTCATGCTGACAAAGCTTGTTTTCATTGTAAAAGAGTACCCTGAAAATTTATTCCTTGGTTTCTGCATTCTGCCTGTTCAAAGTTAAGGGCTTCCTACCCAGGAGGTCATGGTTCCCACTGGGAGAAGGGAGATGTTGGGTGATTTCCCTTCTCACAATCAGTGTCACAAGGATTTGCATTCTCCTTTCTTCTACAGGGTGTTTTTCTTACCAAGGCACACTGTGTAAACACTTAGCCCAGCAATCATGGAATAATTAGGGTTGGAAAAGCCTTCCAAGATTATCTAGTCCAACCTCCACCCTACTACCAATGTCATCCACTAAACCATGTCCCTAAGCACCAAGTCTGATGTGATGTTCCTGTTACCAGTAACCATCTACAGGCTTTGTACTGTTTGCCAGACCTCGGAATCGTTCAGTATTAATCTATCTGAACATTTCTTAACTTGCCTCCAGCTGTTTTTTGTGTGATTTAGCTGTAACACCAGTTTCTCTAATTGACCAGTAAACTAGGGCTCATTTGATTTAATTTTATTCATCTTTGCATGGCACAACCATAGTTTTATGGATAAAACCATACACAAATAACAATAACGAGCAGTTATTTGTTCTTAAATTAGATATCTATGACTCCAACATGGTGATGCAGGTTAGAGAAACAGATGCTTAGTAAGACAGAAGAGACTTTGAGAAGATGGAGATATAGAATGTGGAGTGGAGGTGTACTGTCACAGGTTGATATGAGTTAGGATACAAATTTGGCATTAGAGACCTCTCAGTGATAAAGAACTCACCCATGGACAATAAAAGAAATGCAGACCTAGAGTAGATAGAACTTGTGGGAGTAACAAAGAAATACAAGAAATAGTATCTAATGTATGAAATGGCACCATGTACAGTAAATTTGGGTGTCCACTGAAGACCACTGAAGAAAGCACAAAGGTGTAAACTGTGTTAGCATAGACATAAAAACAAGTCCAAGAGGACCTGAGAGGGAGGAAGAAGAAATGAACATGAATATCACATTCCTCTTAGTGAAGGACTCCAGGTATTTACAACTTGCTGTAACATCCTGTCCACTAACACGAGACTGAAATTACTGACCTCAGGACCCAGAGAAGCAGGGGAAGAGTGAGCACAACACCAGAAAAGGTGTAGAAACAAACAAGTGTGTGTACAAGTACTTAAAGAGCATTATTGTTGTTATTGAACCTCTTTCTGCATAGCTTTCCCTTTCCATAATAATTACACCTGGACTAGTAATGATTCTTTAATGACACTGTTAAGATTTCAATTAGGTAGCTGTTCTTAGTTTTATATATAGGATTTGTTTTCTTTTTGCCCATTAACAAGACTTTACATGTAATGGGCATGATGTTCTTCCCTTCACTTTCTTTGTATACTACCAGAGCAGCTAAGGAAAGGATTCATTCATTCAACAAATGTTATCTAGAATTTAAAAGCTCCCAGTCACCTTCCTTTAAAGAAAATGCTTGCAAGTTGCATGAATTGTCCCTTGGAGCTGTCTGTACTCTGTCTGTCCTTCCTTTGCCTTTGGGGACAGTTCTGGCACTAGTTTAGTGTAGGTGCCTGCCTTGTAAACGATAAACCAAGTAGATAAGACAAAATGGGAACAAAAAGAATGTCTTGTTTTGGGATTATGTTACTCAGCTGGGACTGAATACAGTGATATTTCAGTTGAATTCAACAGCCATTGTCACGGTAGACTAATTGTGTCCACATAAGCACTTTCTCACCCCCTAGTTCTCCTGTTGCCTGGTGATTTGGATATCGTGATGGAAGTGGACACTGGTGATGTTGGGGAACAAACTCAGGATCTGGTAGAACAAGTGCTGGTGCTCTTTCCATTATCTCTTTGCAGGAAGAGGATCATTTGCCAACCATTTTCTTCATCATTTGCTAGCAGTTTTTTTTTGTTTGAATTGCTTTTTTTTTTTTTTTTTTGGTTTTGTTTATTTGCTTTGTTTTGTTTTGCTTTCAAGGGTCTAAAAATGTGCTTTGATTCTAGCTGAATTAAATGTTTTATGAAAAAGTATATTTTTTTTTCACCAGGATTTTGTCAAGAAATGGATGGAGAACTAGATGTCTTTCAGACTGATATTCCCCATCTTAAACCAGAATTTTACAAATCTATCAAGAAATTCTCATATAGAAAATCCTTCAGATGATTTAGAGGACTCTAAAAAGGACCTTGCCATTTCTGTAATGCCTTAGTAAACACTGACTTTCACATGAATTTTAGAGATCTTAATATATGTGGTCCTAGACTGACATCTTGAAATCTTAGCTTGTTCACATTCATTTTTCAGCCCATAATTAATTTAAATGGGAAACAACCAGCCTGATGTTCCTTGAGCTCCAACTCCCAGATGTTTTCTCAGCAAGATTGTCCATGGTAAACCCCAGTATTTCTCATTTACTTTTCAAAGACACCAAGTCTAAGTTAGGCACCTGGGCTCCCTCTTGAGACAAAACAAATGATTAATTGAATCTTAAAATAGGTGGATGGATAGTCCTGTGGGGACACCCACCCCACATCACAAACTATTGAGGGAGTCTAGAAATCTAATTTTAAAACTGATAACTTTTGGTGCAATAATATGGAGATTTTAGGCACACACTACATTAAAAAAAGCAATTGAAAATGAATGTAGATGTCAGTCAGTTATGAAATCTAAGTCATTTTTCCATCTATGTCAAGGGCATTTTTGAAAATCCCTCTGTAAGCCTGTCTGCATGTGTAAACATCTAACCATTTTTCACTTTTCCCTTTGAAACTTTTGTAATTTGATTTATGCTCAACTTCACAAATATCACCCTACCAGTTTTCCTGAGAACTATTTTAAATTGAAGGCTGTAAAAGTAGTGACAATCTATATACTGAGAAAGATGAGTGCACCAAGTTATAGTCCATTTTTAAAATATTTATACATCTTTCCACCTGCTGAGTTCTTTCCTGAGAACTTATAATTCAGTGCAGGTTCCATGTAATGAAATATTATGGTTAGGGGTTCATACTGGAAAGTTCACCATGATAGAGGCAAAAGAAAAAGTTGAACACTGTAGACATTTACATTATTACATCTTAAGCAGAAAAAGATTAAGAACGAAGCCTTGGGTTTTCACAAATACTAGTCAATAATTTTTATATTAAATCTTAATTGGACTTCTGAACCTTTATAAACAATTTTACTGAGTGCTCTGCTTTTCACTTTAAAAGGACCTTTGAGTTTAATACTGTTTGTCTAACTCAGAAAACCTGCTATATCTCTCTTACATCAGTGTAGCTTAACTGTGTTTAATCCAATGGCATTCTGAATTCCAGTGTAAGTATTGGGGAAATAAGGCTGATAGCATCAATGTGGAATGTGATTAACTGAGAAATATTGACCATGATAGACATAGCTGTAGAACTGTGATTCAGGGGAATCCCTCAAGATTGTGAGTAATTTCTCATGGTGGCAATACTTCTATGACAAATGTTGGCATCTATGCTTTCTATCATGTTAGCCAAGGTACAACAATTACTGCAGAATGCCAATTAATTATGACATTTTCCTAGTAAAGTACCACACATCAAACAGAGGCATTTGCCACATACAAGATATAAAAAGCACACAAAGAGAGACTAAGGATATGTTATTTATGGCAAAATGAAAATAAATACAAAAATCACTAAAATAAATCACTTTATGTTCCATTTTCACATTAAACTTCATGTTTCTTCAACTAAAGAAAATCATCCACGTGTAATTGCCTGAAACAAGTATTATTTCCAAATTATTTTTACATAAACTCTATTTTGCCGTAATATCTTCAAGAGGTAAGGAAGTCAAACTGCTTGCTACTCCACCTAGCTTGCCATCTACAGATTATATATAGACACTGTTTAGTCTTTGTTGTAAATCTTGAATTAGAATACTCCCCACAGAGCAATTCTTCTGGGGCCCTACCTCAAATGTCCTCTCTCCTTTGTTTTTGAACCAGCTGTTTGCCCAACCCACCAAATCCAACATTCTAACCTCGGCCATGTCCCCCTAGTTTACTTATGTGAATGTTGTTTGGGAAGGTGTGGGGAACTTTACAAAGTCAATGCATATTGCCTGTACTGCTTTCTCTTTTTAGTTACTGCATCAAGAAAGGATATCAGACTGGTTGGATGTGACCTGTGACAAATATGTACAAATACGTTAGCTCTTTCTTATCACCTCATTATTCTTCCAGTGTCTGCAAAGTGACTGCTCAGCTATCTTTTCCTCTATCTTTGTGACTTTCACTGTTAGGTTGCCTGGTCTATAACTTTTTGGATTTTTTTTTCTTCTTTTTTTCTTTTTCTTTTTTCTTTTTCTTTTTTCTTTTTATTTTTTCCTGCTATTCAAAGATAAATATTATGTCTGCCCTTCTTCCATCCTCTGATGCCTGTTCTGGCCTACACAAGTTTTGAGGGAGTAATTGCTCAGTATTACAAGATCATTTCAGATAGTTCCTTGAACTTTTGCAGAATAAATCTTATCAGACTCTGCTGGCTTGGAGATATTTATCTTTCTTGACAGTCAGTATATGGTTACCCAAAATCACTAGGGGCTTAATTCAGTTGTCTAAATGTTGGTGTCCACTGCTACAGTATCCAAGATATACAAAAACAGCTGACAGGATTTATACCCCTAGAAAATTGAATAGGGTCTTGAAAGAGGAATCTGTTGATTCTGACAACAGAAAGAGGAGGGAATTCAAATCTAAATTCAGGTACCTAAATTTGGGTATCAGTGTAGGTATGATCCTGTGAGGAAAGTATTAATAAATTCCTCATGGTTAGTGGAATCCTCCTCATAGCCAGTGAGATTTCAAAAAATATTCAGCACATCTTGAAGCAGACAACTCTACTTGATCAGCTGAAAGCTCTAGTGACTATGCTTTGTTTACTAGTGATGAAATATGGTTGCTGAACATAAATGTCCATTGATGTTTCAGATACATTTCTGTATTTCTGTAACTTTTTTTTTTCTTTTCTTTCAATAACCGTTGAACTTATGATGATGTTAGGGAAAGCCTAGTGATAATCATCCAGGTTTTGTTTGCTGTTCTTCAGGAACCCAAGTTGGCTTTTACTCACCCTGGCACACTTTTTGAAAGCCTGTATCTCCATAATGGTTTAGATATTTTGTTAACATTATGGTTAGTGAAATTCTTATGCCACCTATTCCCACTGAGATCAGTGTGATTTGTCAGGATATACCCAAAGTCATACTGGGCTACTTACTACACATCTACAAATACACAATTTTATGGAACTCCAGATTTATCCTTTTATCAACTTAAAAGATAAGCTGTAATTTTAGCTATACATTGCTGTGATTGCTTTGTGTTATAATATACAGTGATCAGAAAGAAACTGTGTAGTCATTTTCTCTTCTTTTGATCTGCTCTGACTTGCCAGTGATCAGTTTAATGTCCATGTCCCATAGATTGTATCTTTTATAGTCTTATATTCTTGTTACCCAGCAAATATTCCCCTTTATCAGAACCAGCTGTCATTCATTTTCACTATATTATCACTTTCTGTCCTAGCTTCTAAATCTTTTATATTTTATTGAAAATAGAGACAAGATAACTAGTAACTGGATCATGCATTGAGTTATGTTTTGTGCCACTGTCTCTGCTAAAGTGTGGTCCAGATACTGAAGCTTAAATTCTTAAAGCTGTGTTAGAAATTACAGTGGGTAACTCTATATTAGTAGATTAAACAATGCCCTGGAATGAAAACAACAAATTTATTTGTAGTATTTCTGATTGTCAGAGATGTCCCTTGCACAGGTTTGGCTGGGGCCAAGTAGCATTCTCACAGATAGCTCCCAGGGATAGTTTAGGATGTATCATGGGCCAGGAACCATTCCCAGCTGGCAGTTTGGATATGGCTGCTCTATGTTGAAGGCTAAGAGAATTAAAATACATGGATATTGTCAGTTACTACCAGCAGGCTTCCAGGCCAAAGAACAAACAGTAGCACAGTTTTAGTGACTAGCATGGGTACAGATATTGCTTCCAGTGGTTATTAGGTGTATAAATGTGTACAAGAATGGGAACCTAAGCTACAAATTATCTTTCTTCTTTGCTACATATCGTTTCTACATAGAATACAACAGACCCTATTTTCTTCCTTGGTCTTTCACACATTTACAAAACATCTGGAGTGCAGCTCATCTCGGCAAACTTAACTCTGAGCTAGCTGTTTAGATACTATTTTTATTCCATCAGAGAATAGTTGTGTTAAGGGCACAGTTCATTTCAGTCTAGGAGAGCTTCTAAAACAAGGCAGATGAATTATGACCTAACTGCATATTTCATCCCACACATTGCAAAGGGAATCTATGATGAGTAGCTCGGGGAACCAGTTCAGACTTCTATACAGTGCATGGCTAACATTATGAGAGATGAAGCACACCCTTTATTTCTTTCATCTCACTAAAGGTGTGAGTTTCAGGATTTAAATTTTGCCTTCTAATTTTATTTTTTTTTAATTTATATTGCCAAACTTTTACTGCTCTGCAGGGCTTAGTGGATGTCCTAGTTTCAGTGAGGACAGAGTTAATTTTCCTCCTAGTAGCTGGTAGGATGTTTTGGATTAGGATGAGAAGAGTGCTGATAACATGCTGATGTTTTATTTGTTGCAGAGTAGTGCTTACACCAAGCCAAGGACTTTTCAGCTCCTCGCTCTGTCCTGCCAGCAGGCAGGCTGGGGGTGCAGCAAGAGCTGGGAGGGGACAGACCCAGGACAGCTGACCCAAACTGGCCAAAGGGGTATTCCATACCATCTGACGTCATGCTAAACAATATATAGGGGTGGCTAGATGGGGTGGGGGTGGGGGGGTGGCTGCTCGGGGATAGGCTGAGCATCTGTCAGTGGGTGGTGAGCAATTGCATTGTACATCACTTGTTTCATACACATTATTATTAGTAGCACTATTATTATTATTATTTTCCTGCCTTAATAAACTGTATTTATTTCAACTCACAGGCTTCACTTTCCCATTTCTCTCTCCCCTCCCAGAAAGGGAGAGTGGAGGGTGAGTGGTGTTTAGCTGCCGGCTGGGTTAAAGCACAATAGTGGACATCAGAGTACAGAAACCAAGGGACTTTAACCTATTTAAACAAGTTCTGGATCAGTCAGTTCTCCTCCTGTGTTTTTTTTTTTTTTTTTTTTTTTTGTGTGTGTGTGTGTGTGTGTGTGTGTGTGTGTGTGTGTTGTCCTTCTGTTTTTTTGTAAAATATTTATTATAATGTTTTATTCTTTATAATTCCTTCTTAGCCTCTTTCTTTTCTCTCTCTCTCTCTCTCTCTCTTTTTTTTTTTTTAAGTTCTTTATTTAGTTTCTTTATTTCTTCCCTGTTTGTCTAGTTTGTCTGTTTACACTTTACATAAGAATGATGATTGTTGTACATCTTATCTGTTCTCCTTCAGGGTTTTCACTCTAACGTTTTACTGTCTGAATAATTTTCTGTTTCAGAATGTGCCTAAAATATCTAAACTCTTTCCAAATTATCCTTTTCTGTAGAAGAAGAACTAATAGCAATAACATGCTAATAAACTTCTCCTTATTTTGGTAAATTCAATCACATATCAATAAACATTCACTCTCAATTCACTCCATGCCTTTAAGCTCCTGAATATTTCTTGCTTATTAGTCAACAGAAACTCCCAAACTGTCTCAATTCAATTGCTTGTTCAGACTTTCAGAACAAATAATTAGCACAGTTCAGTAATTCCATGTTATTTTTCTTTCCATAATGGGTTGGTAAATGTGTCTTATGAATAAAAATGCCTCCGATCTTTCTTAAATCCTCAGTGGTGCTCAGGAAGTTAATCCTGACTGATATCAATGAGATAAGATATCCAAATACCTTTGAACTTCTGGGTTCTTTTCACATTAAATTACCTTTCCTGCACTGAGTGTCATTTTCTCTCTTACTTGAAGTCCTATAAATGTTTTCCTTTTATTCTTGTGTTTTCCTTGCAAGTTGCTGGGTGGGTAAATAGTAAACAGCTTTGCAAACTTAGACAAGGTTCCTTGGAATTTAAAACATGAGTAAAATTTTCTGTAAAGAGACTGCTGTTTTCTGTAACAGGTTTCATGCAAATCTCATCTACTACCTGATTTCTCTTCTTTCGATTCACTTTCCTATTTCCTCCTCTTTTCCTCCTCCTTTCTTGGCCGTGAATCACATCCAGTGCCAGGAAATAGTCTCTATGGTTGTTCCCACATAGATATCATGGCCAAACAATGAAATTCTGTGCAACTCCTGCATAGGGTACCAGAACCTATCTCTATTCTGACATTATAGCAGAAACTATGTGTGGAGTCTACATCAGGTGGAACTTTCCAACTTCCACATCATATACTCCAATATTTATTGGATTGGCATCAAGAGACATGGATTGTTTTCAGTCCCAAATTCAGAACACCACTGAACTGCTTCTACTCTCTGGCAAGAAAGGTCAAGAGGGTGGGATTTTGTGGCCATCAAAAATCACTCATTGAAATAAGGGTCTTCTTCCTGGAATATCCCACTTGGAGGGTTAGCTTCCTTATCAGGGCTGCCAGGACTGATCCAACTATTGAGAGGGGTTTACATAATCTCCATGAATAAATTTAATACTTAGAAAGAGAGAGATATGTAAGATGAATATATGACAATGACTCTGGGAAATTGCAAGTGCAGAAATAAATCAGGCAAGTATATATAAAGTTACTAAGGACAACAGTGACAAGTAGGTAAGGAAGGTAAGTGTAGTTTTTTGTTAGTTTGTTCATTTTTTTTGTCTTGTCATGCTCTGTTTTGTGCCATATTAAAAAACTGGGAAGGCAAGAGTTATTTCTTCTGTTTCCAGAAGTCTGGAATTATCCAGAGGCTCATTGATTTATGGGGACTAGCTGAACATATTTGGATGTCACTCTCAAGAGCACTTGCAGATACCAAGTTTCATGAATGTTATCTCTTTGTCCTTTCCATTCATAGCTAGTGTTCCCACCACTACTTGCTTTTTTCTGCTATTGCAGCTTTTCAAAACAAATGGTATTGCAGGGAACATTAATACATTTGGCCTACTGTTTCCTCAATAGCCAATAAAAAGTTATTTCTCCACTTTTTTTTCTTTTCTTTTTTTTTTCTTTTTTTTTTTTTTTTTTTTTTTCTGGATTTTGATCTTTGGCTTGCATAATTAATGTTCTTAGGAAAAAAAAAAAAGGATAAGAATAAGCTCTTAGTGCAAGAAGTTCTTAGTACAATATCACAATCTCCCAAGGTGACTGTTTATTTTTAAGTATTGTATAATATATAATAAAAACAGCCTCTATCTTAACTGAAATGTCTGGAAGTCAAGTTTTCCGATCAATGTTCAGCAAGCATTTTCTGTGAGGTCAGCTATAATTGACAGAGACTTGTACACAACAGGAAGAACAAAAATAATAAAAATAAATTGAAAAGTTTAATTTAGAAAAGTCAGGCTTTTTTTGATTTTGTAACCGTTGAAAGGAAGAGATAAAAGAATATTATTTTTTTTCTCCTTCCTATCTATCCAAAGGTGAGATAAGAGATATCAAAGAATTCTTTTTTTTTTTCTTTCTTCTTTTGTAAGCATTTGCTTTGCCCTAATCCTGTAGCTCAGCTTGAGCTTAGAGAAAAAAATTACAGCTTCTGCTACTGTTAGTGTGCTTTAAAATGAGTTAAAATCATAAAAGTTCACAAATTTACTAGAGGGTTTGGAACACTTGAGAAAGGGAGAGGGGACAAAGGATGTCCTACCAAGGTAAACCTGCTGTATGTATTGTGTCACATGAGGCAGGCAAAGCATTGCTTTTGCCTTTTCCCAGTCTATTGGAAAATATTGAAAATATTTGAAAATATGGAAAATATTTTCATTTTTTTTTGAAAAAAAAAAAAGAAAAAAAAATTAAAAAGAGGCCTAATTTTTAATTTCTTTTTCAGACAAAGTCAGAAAAATATATTGCAAGATTTCATAAAAATTGGTTTGGAAAACACTTTCTGTATTTAAGCATCTTTGTATTTTACTTTGTGTTTCTCTAGAAAAAAAGATCACAGAATCACAGAATCACAGAATCACAGAACTGTAGGGGTTGGAAGGGACCTTGATAGATCATCGGGTCCAACCCCCCTGCAAAGCAGGTTCCTCAGAGCAGGCTGCCCAGGAGGCATCCAGATGGGCCTTGAATATCTCCAGAGAAGGAGACTCCACAACCTCTCTAGGCAGCCTGTTCCAGTGCTCCCTCACCCTCACCGTGAAGAAGTTCTTTTGCATGTCGGTGCAGAACTTCCTGCGTTCTACTTTGCGGCCATTGCCCCTTGTCCTATCCTCACAAACCACTGAGAAGAGATTAGCTACATCCTTCTGTCTCCCACCCTTCAGATATTTATAGACATTGATAAGATCCCCCCTCAGTCTCCTCTTCTCCAGGCTGAACAGACCCAGGTCTCTCAGCCTGTCCTCATAGGAAAGATGCTCCAGGCCCCGTATCACTTTTGTGGCCCTCCGCTGCACTCTTTCCAGGAGATCCCTGTCTTTATTGTACCGGGGAGCCCAGAACTGGACACTACTCCAGGTGAGGCCTGACCAGGGCAGAGTAGAGGGGGAGGATCACCTCTCTTGATTTGCTGGCCACCCTCCTTTTAATGCACGCCAGGATCCCGTTAGCCCTCTTGGCCACCCGGGCACACTGCTGGCTCATGGTCAACCAGTCATCCACCAGGACCCCCAGGTCCTTCTCCACAGAGCTCCTCTCCAGCAGGTTGTCCCCCAGCCTGTACTGATACTTCTGGTTGTTCCTTTCCAGGTGCAGGACTCTACACTTGCTCTTACTAAACCGCATCTGGTTTCTTCCTGCCCATCTCTCCAGCCGGTCCAGGTCTTGCTGAATGGCAGCACAGCCTTCTGGTGTGTCAGCCACTCCTCCCAGCTTTGTGTCGTTGGCGTACTTGCTGAGGGCAGACACTATTCCCTCATCAAGGTTGTCGATGAAGATGTTGAACAAGACTGGACCCAGCACTGACCCCTGGGGAACACCGCTAGTCACAGGCCTCCAGCCAGAGTCTGCTCCGCTGATCACCACCGTCTGAGCTCGGCCAGTCAGCCAGTTCTCAACCCACCTCGCTGTCTACTCATCTATCCCACACTTCCTCAGCTTTGCTAGCAGGATGTCATGTGAGACAGTATTGAAAGCCTTGCTAAAGTCAAGGTAGATGACATCCACCACTCTCCCCCCATCTACCCAGCTGGTGATGCCATCATAGAAGGCAACGAGGTAGGTCGAGCACGACTTCCCATTGGTGAATCCATGCTGACTACTCCTCATAACCTTCTTCTCTTCCAATTGCTTGGAGATGGCATCCAGAACAAGCTGCTCCAACACTGTTCCAGGGACAGAGGTGAGACTGACTGGCCTGTAGTTTCCCGGATCCTCCTTCCTGCTCTTCTTGAAAACTGGAGTGACAATGGCTATCCTCCAGTCTTCAGGCACCTCACCCATTCTCCAGGACCTTTCAAAGATGATAGAGAGCAGCTCGGCGACCACGTCTGCCAGCTTCCTTAGCAAACGCGGATGCATCCCATAGGGACCCATGGATTTGTGTGCGTTGAGCCCACTCAGACACTCCCGAACCACTCTCACATTTACGAGGGGGCAGCCCTCCATTTCCCAGACCCTTTGTCCTCTTGCCAGGGGTGAGGAGTCCCAGGGGAGTGTACTTGAAGCAAAGACTGAAGCAAAGAAAGCATTCAGTATCTCCGCCTTCTTGGTGTTTTCTGTGACCAGGACCCCCCCCCTCGTTCAGCAAGGGACCCACATTATCCCTAGTCTTCCTTTTTCTGTTTACATACTTGAAAAAACCCTTCTTATTATCCTTCATCTCTTTGGCAAGCCTCATCTCTAGGTGGGCTTTAGCCTTCCTCGTGGCGTCCCTGCAGGCCCTGAAAACATGTCTATACTCCTCCCAAGAGGACAGGCTCTTTTTCCACGTTTCATAGACCTTCCTCTTCCTTTTGATCTTATCGATATGCTCCTTGCTCATCCACGCAGGTTTCCTGCCCCCCTTCCCCGATTTCCTATTCTTCAGGATGCACTGATCCTGAGCATGGAAGAAGTGCTGCTTAATATAGCCCATCTCTCACAAGTACCCTTGCCCTCAAGCAACCTAGCCCATGAGATACTCCCAGGCAGGTCCCGGAAGAAGTCAAAGTTGGCTCTTCGAAAGTTCAGGGTAGCAATCCTGCTTTTAGCCTTACTTCCTCTGCCTAGTTCCATCTGGAACTCCACCATCTCATGGTCGCTGCATCCCAAGCTGTCCCCAACCTTCACATCCCTAACAAGGCCATCCCTCTTGGTAAGAACAAGGTCCAGGTGCACCCCCTGCCTCGTCGGCTCCTCCACCACCTGCGTCAGAAAATTGTCTTCAATGCATTGTAGGAACCATTTGGACTGCGCGTGCCTGGCCAAGTTGCTTACCCAGCAGATGTCTGGGTAATTGAATAGATCTAACTGTACCGGATGAGAAGGTATAAAAAAGTAGATCAGGATATCACTCATAACAATTCATTTTTCTGTCTGATGAGGTTACATTGCTGCATAGAGAAGTGTTCTACATTCAGAAGAAGCTCAATTTACCATGACATAACATTTTTAACAATGGACCATTAACTTTGAAAAGCCATTTGGCAATAAATGTATTTTACTAAAATATTGTCCAGAGACATCCATCAGGATTAGAAATGCAATAGCATATATCCCTTATAGCCTGAAGAATATAAGGTGTGTTATCTGAAGAGTTTCAAATGCAGGGGAAGGAAGAAGTTGCCTTCTATGACATTACTCTAAACAAAAATATAATTGCAAAAATAGCCAAGAGTATTCAGCTCCAGTGTTGTAGTGGAATCTGTAGTGATATCAGAAATGTGAAGGTGTAGAGAACAAAAAGCCTGAAGCATGAAGAAATATCAGCCCACTTTCTTTTCTTATGCAAGATATCTAACGAGATATAGGTGAACACAGTAGATATATTTCCACAAAATTAGCCATACACCCACAGATAATCTCATTCAGAATGAGGTTGCACGGTATTTTTAAGTAACTGTGTCTATAAAGAAGAACAGTTCAGAGTATCACAGTTGGTGAGAAAATGAAGTTATTTTCTAACAGTAAGCTCATTTTGGTTAACATTTTCAATGGATATCTTAGTTTTAGTACTGCTTCCAGTTTCAGATAACTGGAACTTGTTAATAGTTCCAGTTAACTGGAAACTACTAGGTGACTAGTGCTCTTTGTGCTTTTTTTTTTTTTTTTTTTTTTTTTTTTCCCTAAAAAAAAGCAACATCCATCACCCTACCACCAATGGACATGACCGTGTCCAAACTTTCCTTGAACATCCCCAGTGATGGTGACTTCACCACCTCCCTGGACTACACATTCTGACTACTCTGAGAAGCATTGTCTCCTAATTTCCAATCATAATCATGTCCTACTTATTTTAAAAATAATATCCAAATACTATATTATGCTATACTATATGCAGGATACAAAGAGAATTTTTCTCTAAAATTCCCCATGCTCTTCTCTCTAATGACTGGTCTTCTTAAAGAGATTGATCTGTGAAAAGGGTCCAAAACATAATGATACTGTAACCAAAGCTCTCCAGAAAAAAAAAAAAAAAAAAAAAAAAAAAAAAAAAAAAAAAAAGAAAAAAAAAAAAGGAATTAGATTTTTTTTTTTTTTCTGAGTAGAAAAAGAGGTCAAAACAATTCTAAATCCAAAGCCACAAAACAAGTCTGCATAATAAACACTAAGGGTGTTTTAAAACCTCACTACTATTTTAAGTTTCCCATTCTTATAACATGTTAAGTGTAACATTACCTAAATATGCTGTGCATCATTAAATGTGAACATCATTCTAGATTCTAAGCTGTGATTCAGGAAAACATCTCATTCAGAAAAATACTTAAGCATGTGCTTATGTGATTGAATTAAACACATGTCTAAAGCTGAGCATGAACAGAGATCGAGTTACATTTGTACTTAAATACTTCTCTGAATTCTCATCTTGATTATGCTATCGTAAAGGCAAATGCATCTGCTAAAATTTCTTAAAGTACTGTGGAATCAATCCTGTATGAATAAGCTCCATAGGTACAGCTTCATTTATTTTTATTTTTATTTTTTATTTTTATTTTTTAATTTTTCAAAGCAGATCTCTAGTCATCTGAGAAGTTACACTAAAAATTAGGTTGTCTTGATGGAAGTTAGGACAGAGGTAATTTATTTATTTATTTATTTTGGCCACAGCCCTTAGAAAATATAAATGTACTCTCAGTAATTCTCTACAGAATTCTTCAAGCTTGCTAATGGTGGAAACAAAATGTAAAACATTTATGAGAAACATCCTAGAGGACACCAAAAGATTTTCAATCACATTTAAGTTGGTTGGGGCTTGATTTGTTTTAAAGACCCCTGAGAATAAAAAGATCAGTATATAGGTTGGTTATTTAGAAATATATATATATATATCTTTTAAAACCAGATTTGATTTATCTTGCTTATGAAATGCTTATTACATTCCCCGTTCTTCTTTTGAGCTCATTGGGATTTTTCAACCTCATTAAAATGTGCCATCTGCTAGAGACATCCGTTATAAAATTACAACAACTTAAATTTATGCGCCTGCTTTTTTTTTTTTTTTTTTTTTTTTTTTTTTAGAGAAACATCAATACCTTGAAGTTTAAAGAAAGTATTATAAGATTTATATATATACAAGATAACAATTTCCCTTGTGAGGAGGACTAGGATCATATGATTACTCCCAACACATTTTCCAGTCCGCAAAACTGATCTCTTTGCTTGACCCCTCAAAGCATCTAGTATTGGCATTTGCAGAAACATGGCTTTTAGAGGATCACAGACATATCATGGTATATTTTGTTCTGTTTCATTTATATAGTCTTCCAGGAGAGGAAAATAGTACCATATTCACTACAGGGGGTTAGAGAACTTAACCCTGCCATTAACTGGAACTATTCCTGTTCATGTCATTCAAATAGCTAATCCATAGATATATTCCTTTTGGCACATACTGGCAACAAAGAAATAGATTGAAGTGCTAAATCATGGAACATTCCCTAGTGCTGGTGAATGATGCTGAATGCAATTATCACAGAAGTCTACTGCAAAGCTTAGATGAGATTTTGCTCTCATATTTTAGCCTCCCAGGCTCCAGCTTCACTGCTCACAGTTGTACATATGATTCAATAATTCAAAAATAGAGCAATAAAGTTTTGGAGACACTGAAGAATGAGAGATCACTCTCAGTTTACCATGTGATGGTAGCTCTCTCTCATTGTAAAGGAGATATCCCTTCTCAATCTGTTTTCTCTTCAAGTGCTTCTCAAAAATGACATCGGTGAAACTCCACAGAATTATTCTCATGGACAGCAGAAATCAAGAGAATAATTTTGAATGAAAATGACAATCTAGCAATGAAAAGGAAGAAAATACCTAAGTACACATCTTCATGTATCACTGTGTAAATAGTGATGAAGAAACAAAAGATGTAATGCTGAAAAATAGCAGATCAAGCAGGCATTGCATGGTTTCAAAGAAGGGCTCATCCAGTTTAGGTCATCAATATCCTAAGACAAGGGGAATAATCTTTATCATATATCATCTATGTGGAATATGGCATTCAGGTTTAGATTCCCCACTTGGCTTCTTCCCGTCTAATTTTAGGAAACTAAGAGGTACCTACACTACCAGTCAGTTATGCCAGGATTCCTTAGAATGATTGGAAAGAGAAAAGTTATAGAGATCAAAAACAGCTGCTGGAGATCCCTCTTTCCCTTTGGCTATACAGAGAGCCTTGGGCAAGAAGGCATCTCAGCCAAGTGCTTGGAATTCAGAGAGAGCAGAGTGAGCCTCAGGGTGCATCAGAGGAAGATGTCAAAAAAAAAGTAAATTATATGATGGCTTCCAGGAAACTAATCATGTGGGTTGAAGAAGGGGATATAATTCAGAAGCAGTTCCTGACAAATTTCTGTCTTCAAAACCCAGTCAAAGAGGAAGCTTCTATAACATAACTGAGAATAAAAAGGCATGAGGCAAAGGGAATGCAATAGTAAATATCAGAAGAGCACGTACACCATGGAAAGAGTAATATCTGGTCATACCAACTTAACCCTGGTGAATTAACCTCTCATTTTTGACCCCTGTGTTCCTATGGAATATTTCCTTTAAGAAATACTTTATTATTTTTGTTCGTTGTTGCTGTTTTTCTTGTGTGTTTTGTTTTCCCCTTTCTTTGTTTTCCCCTTGAAGAGCCAAGTTTCCTCTGGTCTGTCATTAATTACATTACAGTTCACAGGAACTGTATCTACTGCCAAGGGATTCCCTCTACTCCTACACCCTCTTCATGAGTGTTTTTATTCCCCATGGTCATACCAATTCCCAATATTCTCTATTGTCTGTTTAAATTCTGTCTGACCCAACACAGTGGACATGGGGAATAAGACTGCAGCCTACATTTTTCAGAAGTTTTAACTCACTTTGGAGTACCACCTTCAAACAGCCCCATTTGTGATTTTCACTGGGGGTCGTTAATCTAGGGCAGACATCAAATTCAGTGGAGTTAACAGCACAAGGAAAAGGAGGGCATATTGCCTGGCATTCTTTTTCTTGCTTTGTTCAATTGGCTCAAGAAACACAAGGATTTCTATTGTTGGTCCTAGGAGTGGGGTTCCACCAGACAGTCACAATGGTCTCTTTTATCATTCTGCCCTACAAAGAATTTTGATTGGAAAGTTCCAGTGTCAGCTGCTCTTTTCCTCATGCAGAAAGTATCTCCTAGCACAGACACCAAAGCAATGTGGCATAAAACATCCATAAAAGCCCCAGTCCTCAGCAAATCTGAAATGGTCCTCTCCCACCTCTGGGGAATGCACACCATCATTGTATCAGATAATGACATAATTCAACCTAATCTGCCCATGCTGTGAAATTCACTTGGTTTTATCAACCCAGAGCGCATGTTACTACTTTGTTACATCTCAGATTCAGCTAATATATATATATATATATATATAAAATAAAAAATTGTTCTCACTAATGGGAAAAGACACTTTAATTCTGTTCTCAGAAGTACAAACACATATTTATATACTTCTATTTTAAGATAATTTTTCCCAACTCATTGGATAGAGCAACTAAATGCCAGCCTGGTTAGGGAGTTTGAACTTGATATCTAGTTGTACTAAATAATATCAACAAAAGATGTTCCATCCTCCTGATCATTCCTGTGGCCCCCCTCTGGACTTGTTCCAGGAGAGGAGAGGAGACGATCTAAGGGGTGAACTACAGTTTGTGTTTTGTCCCATGCACCTGCTTATTGAAAGAAAGTCTCTTAAATCACCAGATGATTCACAGGAATCACAAGATTACTTATTAAATTCTGGAACTGACATTTTTTCTTCTGCCTGTGCTTTCTGCATAACTTTCAGCACTGTGGTAGAAAACAGTACCCACCAAAACTTGGTAGCGAGGTCACCCTGATTCCAACATGGACATAGTGTTAATATATGTGCTTGTGCCCATGAATCTGTGCTGCGTGAAGCAATGGGCTCCATCAGCACATCACCCAGGGCTAAAAAATAATGCTTAGGAAAAAATTATTGGGTAAAACAGCACAACTCAATTAATTGTAAGCTTCATCAGGCTGCAACTGATTTATGCTAACTCTGCCACACATTTGTATGTTTTTGAGATGGAAATTATAGCCTAATCAAAAAAGAGATTATTGTATTGTTCCTCAAGAGCATCAGAAGTTAAAATAGAAAGAAGAATGCAGAAGCACTGCTTCTTACTTTTGGGTCCTAGGTTAGTATTATGCTTTCTATGTTATGATAATATTAGTAAGGGGTAACAGTTTTTTTTTTGTTTGTTTGTTTGTTTTGTTTTTTTTTTTTAAATGGTGTAACCCTACTTCATTATGTTTCAGGCTTCAAAGCAAACAAAGCAATTCATATTAAAATATCAAAAATGCCCATAATTATTGGCCTAAGCTTAGGGAGATGTTTAGAAAAGAATGCAGAGTGTAATAGTTTAAATTGCTTACTTGATCATATTGCCCTTTCAATATTCAAAGCTTCAATATTCAAAGAAAAAGAATGGTCTCTTCTCCCATGTGCCTGGTGACAGGATGAGGGGAATTGGGCTAAAGTTGTGCCAGGGGAGGTTTAGGTTGGATATTAGGAAGAACTTCTTTACTGAAAGGGTTGTTAGGCATTGGAATGGGATGCCCAGGGAAGTGGTTGAGTCACCATTCCTGGAGGTCTTTAAAAGATGCTTAGATTTAGAGCTTAGTCATATGGTTTAGTGGCTGACTTGTTAGTGTTAGGTCAGAGGTTGGACTCAGTGATCTTGGAGGTCTCTTCCAACCTAGATGATTCTGTGTGTGAAATTGAGGTGTCTGGCACATTTTCCAGTGAAGCCAAGTACTTTCTAAAGCTTGTATTTGGAAGTGTTCGTCTCTTACAGATTATGGGCAATCAGGTATTAGTGTAGTACTAGTATTCCACACTTAAGTATAATAAGTATTAATGTGGCATGAGAGGGTCATCTTATGAACATGAGAGCTACTCAGATCTCAAATTAGACTCAGAAAACACAGGATAGCAATGGTCTGGTAGGTACCTGGTTATTTATCTCATACTCTGCCAGTAGCTACCAGCATTAAGAGTCAGAAAAGAAATATAGGTAAAAATATTCAGGGAGGACTTCTTCAAATAGGCTGTTATCACAAGAACTAGGAGTTGGAGTTGGTACTCCTCTGCCCTCACTGTTACATCTAGGTGAGATGACAGTCTTCTTCTCAGGACAGTCTTCTCCTTGGCAACAAAGGGACAGCAAGAGACCCATGTCCTCCTAGGGCTATATGAGGGACAATAGCCCTTTGGAGCTGCCTCCTCACCACTGAAGCCAAACCGGCTGAGTAGTTCAGGCATATCCTTAGTATGCTATAACAGCTTTAATGAGATTGATCATTTCATGGTTTTCCTGTTTTTTAGTGTCTTAAATGCCTTACAGTACCGTAATTAAATATGTGCTAAACACATTCTTCAGGAGTGTTTTTTGTCTTACTTAACATCAGTATTAAACACTTTCTTAAACAGAAATGTTTCCTTGCATTATGGCTATACCGACACAAATACTGATGTTAATAGGCTTTCTACTGGCTTCCATTTGTATTGAACTATGGTTTTTGCAAACTCTTTCATGCAGATACTATCTTCTACTGACACTTATGTTTAAAGTCCAACAAGCTAGAAATTTCAGTGTCTTGGAAACTTGTTTCCATAACCCCCCTTCAGATTTTGCTCAAGTAAATCACGCCTCTGGCTTTGAATGGAGTGCTGTAGAACATCAGGGGTAAAAATATCTCCTTTGCCTGCCCTTGCCACTATGTACTTTTAAATTTAGGAGTGCACAGAGATCTGGTGCACAGATGAGATCCTTCTCAATAATTTAACAATCTGAAAGTTATGCACCTAGTCTACACTAATTATCACAGTCCATCTAAAACCATTACAGAGAGACGGGAACTTGACCACACCACAGAGTAGGTAAAATAGAATTATTTTCTGGGGTAGCTGCTTGTCACCAGCAAGTAAAATAGTCTAGAAAATGAATTTAGGCTATACGCCTGATTTCTGAATAGCTATGGTACACAAGATGAACTCTTGTGTAGGCATCTACCTCTCTCTACTGGGTCTAGAGAGAGCCGTGGTCTTTCTGCCCTGGATAATTAAGATAATTAAGAGCTTGAATTGCTTTTTGAGCTTCAATGTCACATTAGTGGTTTAAATTAATCTTAGGCAAAAAGGTAAATCATCTGAATAAAACTCCAAATGTATAAACAAAGGGGGATTAAAATCAAGCATAATTGTGCTGATTAGATCAAAAGCCAGTGTGGTTTTACATATCTTATTCCCAGTGATGGCTTTAAAAACAGAAACCACAGACATCACAATTTTGTTTTGTAGCAGAAAGTTTTTCCTCAGCACTATTGGTGACTCAGCACTCAAATTACCATATTTCAATATATGACCCAATGTAATTAGTACAATATTTTTTTTAGCTGGCTGTTACTTTTATGTTGTAGCTGAGTCTCCAGAACAAGTAACTTATTTTCAGTGATGAGAGTCTGCCCTCTTTTTGGTACTAAACAGCTCATATGTTGTAGCTGTTACTTGAAGCAACAGATATTGGGAGACTATGGACTGATCTTCAGAGAGCTCTTTCCTGCCAAATTCCTGCATTTCTGCAATGGCAGATGTTTGCATTTTAAGACCTAGTTTATTTCATGAATTTTTGTATTTAATGACACTTTCTGTGCTTGCATAGAGCATGTGGGAGTTTTCCAGAAGACCTTAATGATGAAATTAATCTCTCCTAACTTTAATCATGTACAGCTTTGTGTATAATCTCAATTTGTTGTCCTTGGCTCCCTCTCTCATCAACACAGAAACAGGAGAACATGAAGGAGAGATTTCAAAAACCTGTTTCCAACTCCCACCTCAGGGTAGGAGAAAACACTCCCTGGACTCTGAAGTTCAGCCTGGACAAGTGTCTTAGCTTGGATGCCTTGTTTTTAAATAGCTAATTTTAGGAAAGGTGCATTCTTGCACACATCTTTACACAGCAAATCAGACTGGCTACTGAATAAGACTTGAGAAATACAGAATATTGTATAGGTATTTTCTTTCCTTTAGGGAGTTATGTCTTGACTCTCTCCTGATAGATACATGGGGTGCAGAAACATCAAGCACACACTGATGGAAGGATAAGTGAGGGGAGAGAGGGGTTGGCAGAGGAGGAGTGGGAAGAAATACTATGGAGCACAGAAAGTACAATGTAAAAAGGAGGGAAAAGCAGCAGCAGACCTATTACTTTCTGCCTGGTTATTACAGACTCAGATTTGGCTGGCAGTTTTGGGAGCTGTATCCTGTCTCAGAGCAATGGTACACTGGAGCAGTGTAGGAAAGCTACAAGCTACAATGTCCTCCTCACTTCCTCCACTGCAGGCAATGGGACAGTAATATGGGACCTCAAGCAGGTTAGGGTCCCAGTGTTGATGCACAGTTCTGATACAGCTCAGTACAGATCCAGTGCAGGACCCTGGCAGTGATAGGCTTGAGTACTGCCTTTCCCAGGTCAAAGACTGTTTGATCTATACCTTGATTTTCAAACTTTTAGTCCAAAAGGAAAAACACCTGATGTTTTCATCTGCAGAGTCAGCCCAGGCAATTCCATTACCTTATTAAAAATGGTTTGACGTAAAATAGCTTCTCAATGCTCATACCAGTTTCTATGTGGATGCAAAATATAATGCAAATTAGGTAATTAAGTAGGTTCTGCTTCATTAATAGATAAATCAGTGCAATAAGAGTCTTCCTAAATACTAGCTATGCATTTTTCCAGAAATAGGACATCTAATGCAATTATTTTTATTAGATCTTCTGTATGTGATCACAGAGCATAAAAAGGAATTAGAGATCCATGTTTACAATTAAAGAATCCCTCTAGCCTCTTTATTTCATTTGGCTCAAAATAGAAAGCAATGCTGCCATTGTAATTCATTAATTATCAGACATTTTAATTCACATACCATTTTGTTCCTACCTTCAGTTTTTTCTCATTTATACTGGAGTTAAGGGTATGCTGGAAGGACAAAATCAAAGATGAAAATTGTTAAAATGCTCAGGTGAGCAAAGAATCCATATACTGTATATTAATCTGTATTTTTGAATGTTCTATTTAAAACAAGGATGAGCGAATTGCAGATTTGAGTGTAAACCCTTCCATGGAACTGGTATTCCTTCTGAAAGAAAACCCAATAATATTTTTAACTCATCTGTGTTCCATCCACTGCCAGGAATGCCCCTAAATATCTAATCACTTCAAAAATTACCAATTATACACATTTTGTACTTTTTTGTACATTACATTGTACAAAAACTGCTTGTAGAGTATAATGGTATTTCAATTATGCCATAATTGTGAAGTGGTTTCCGCAAAATTATATTTTAGGCTCAAATGCTTTTTTGTTAGTTCTATGCCAAAAACTGTGCTTATTAAGCACAAAGGAAGTAGAATTCCATCACATAGATGACTGTCCGTTATGTGAAAAATGGGCAGGAAAAGTATCTCAAACTTAACAGCAATATAGCTGTTATCCTCTCATCATAACTATTGTGTAATTACAGTAGCTGTTTCTGAAAATATATCACTTATGCTTTTTCTTCAGAGTAGAAATTGATTGTGTAGGAATATATTAAAAATATTTCAGCTAACACAAAGAGTAACTTAAGTCATTAAAACTTCACCAGAACAGATAGAAGATTCAGAGTGTGTGGTTGTTTCTTTTTGGGTGTTCTTTATTTTTTCTTTTTTCCTGAAACTCATGAGCTCACTTCAATATCAGAGCTTTTCTATTGAAGGATTCCTTTTCACCTAGCTTATTTCTTCCCACATTTACTCCACATTATATAGATCTTCCATTCTTGTGCAAGAAGGTGCTATTGGTGGAAGGTGCTCACATTTTCTTTTTTTATTCCAGGCTCAATTCTCAGATCAAAAACCTCATGTTCAGTAATTTTCTGAGTTTAACCTTCTTACCTATTCAATCAAACATATTTAAAGAGGAAAATTTGGTTTTAAGTAATCCATTTTTAAGTGGTAATTTCAGAGCTCTTGCTTACCTAAATACATTGCAGTGCTGGAGGGCCAAACAAGATAAAGCTTCAACAGTCTTGCAAATGTGGCTGCTCTTTGCCAGTCCCAGATATAAAATGTAGGGCTCTTCACAAAATAAGTACACAACCCAGGAGCAGCCTGTAAAACAGCCTGCTGGGCTTTTCTGGCAGTTAGTTTCTTTTCTGGTGTAAAGTACGTGATAGCTAAACTGTATATTAAGAATATACCAAATCAATAGCACTTTGGTAACCATGCAAGTGTGTAGCTGAGCCTCATCTTGCTTGTGGCTTTGTATGCACTTACTTCTGAGATGCAAAAAAAGTTCTCTTACAGACTGATGCTCACGCCTTATATCTTTAAACAAATTTTATTCCTATAACACAACATTTCTGGTAAGAAATTTAATATGATTTTCCTACTCACAGGTGTGACAGTATATATTCTTTTCAGTGTGAGTCTCTTCAAGGCATTGCTGTTCGTACATCCCAGTTAAGATTAATTATGCTGTGACCTCAGCTAGATTCTTCAAGAGATGGATGCTGATTTCAGCTAGGGTTTACTGTTATTTGCTACTGCTACTGTTCAGGTAAAGCTGCCAGCAATTCTGCTGGCACCATGGCTGACACATAGCCTGTTCACTTATCTTTTCACTGAGCAATAGAAATTTTCCTCTTCTTTCCTTTAAGAGGTATTTCTAGTAAGTCTCTGATCTTCCCAAAAGTAGAGAAACCCCTTCTTTAGGACATCACATATATATTTTTTTCCTCACTACAAAACCAGCAATATATGTATAATAGAGTATATATATATATTTCTAGCAGTAAAATACAAGCATGTTCTAGTCAATTATTCAGAAGTGTCTGCTACAAAGAACTGTCTGGTTTCATGGTGTACTTCTCTGCTCACTCTGGGACCACATCAGTAAGCCCCTCCTGGCCCAAACATTACAGAGCAGGAAGGGCAGAGACAGGTTCTGAAAAGCCACCCAATGTGGAGCTCTACAGATCTGCCTCCTGTCAGTGGAGGTTCCTACAGCAAACACCGACTGTCTATGACAGGCGAAGAGAGGGTCTGAGGGACAAATACAAACTAAGAGCTGAATACTGCCTGAAGAAAAATGGGCAAGTCCAGCTATGCTGTTAGTGACATAGCTTCTGGTGTGCCTAACAGAACTTCACCAATTAAAAGCCAAGACTCAAAGTGCAGATGAATATTGTAGCCTTGGTTATTTTACCACTGTGTTCTCTGAAGAACAATGAGAGAAGACTGAGAGTGGTTCAGCCTGGAGAAGAGAAGGCTCTAGGGAGACCTCAGAGTGGCCTTCCAGTACATAAAGGGGGCCTGCAGGAAAGTTGGGCAGGGACTCTTTTTTGGGGGATGAGGGATAATGGTTTTAAACTAAAAGAGGGTATGTATATTAGATATTAGGAAGAAATTCTTTACTATGAGGGTGGTGAGGCACTGGCACAGGTTGCCCAGAGGAGCTGTGGTTGCCCCATCCCTGTCAGTGCTCAAAGCCAGGTTGGCTGGGGCTTTAAGCAACCTGGTCTGGTGGCAGGTGTCCCTGCTTATGGCAGGGGGTTGGAAATGGATGCTCTTTGGGTCCTTCCAAAACACAAAAAACATTGATTCTATAATTTCCAACAATATAGAAAAAGGTTCCAGGATGCTCAGAGCTGAGGCCTTTCTAGTCAGTGTGGTCCTTTGGTGCTCCTCACCTAGCTCCACTGCAGAGCTGTGCTTTCACAGATTCCAGGGGCTGGAGTGAGAAGCTACTACAAACCAGTACCTGGGCAACCTGGCGGCACATTGCAGGGTTTATGGGATGGCACTGGAAGCAAATTCTCCTTGTAGCTTTACTTGCTGCTTGGATCCTCTGATGCTCTGTGCAGAGAAGTCGAGGACTTAGTTATCATTGAGAAGTTTATTGTGTTTGTTTTAAGAACAGAGTTATCTAATATGAAGAGGCAGCAAGGAGACTATGGATTATGGTTGGACAAAGTCACTTCATCTGAGGATTATCAGTACAGGCAGCATTTCCATACAAGCATGTTGACTCAGAGGGTTTACAAGGATGCTGCCTCTAAGAACAAGAGGTGGTGGGGAAATGTTACCCTAATTTTTTTAGGAACCAGAGAAGAGACCTACAAAGTGGTTAGAGGAAGCTTGTGTTCATTTGTCATGTCTGATTCAAAGAAGAATCAAACTTTACACCTGGAAACAAAGAAACAACAAAGATCACAGTTTGAGGCTAAAAAAGAAAAGGGCATGTAGGGTTGTAGGAATAAAGGATGAAAGAACATTTTATGAACTACATGGATCACAGGAAGCATGGAATGTTGGAGGAAAAAACAGGAAGGCAGAAAAATATATGATTAGGTGAATGTGAGGAAGTGGTCAAATGATATGGCAATACATCAACAGCAAATAAAACTGCACATATTGGGGGAAAAAAAAAGGAAAAAGCAATAGAACAGTTTTACTTCAATTTTCCTTAAAAATCACTGCCTTCTGTTAACATTTCTAAACACAGATTGCATAAAGCAGAACTTTCTGATTTCCAGGAAGTGCTGGGTTCCCAAATGATTTGGTATTGCTTTAGTCTGTAAAGCTGGAAATTAAGTATCCAGAAATGATTTAAGGAATGCAAGCTACCAAGGACAGCCAAAAATGTGTAGCTGTTATGAGAGAAAGCTTTAAGAGACCTATTTCTTCTTATGTTACCATCTGAGATGCTGGATATGGCTTTTATGCTGTTATGAAATTCAGATCATGATTATCAGAAAAGAAATGAGTGTGTTAAGAAGCAAGAGCTACAACCCAGATCAAGAACTTGATTTTTAGCTCTTACCATGACTTCTTACTTCACTGTATTCCATAAAGCCAAAATTCTCATCCTTGTCATCTACCATAGCAGTGTGAAAAGAATTATGGTTGTGACCAGCTTCACTGAATTACTGCCAGTTTGTATTGGAAAGACACAAAAAGAGATGTCAAAGAACCGAGGAGGTGAAAAACTAATCATGATGTTCATCTGAAGAGACGGAGTACAGCAATTACTAACCATTGAAACTAGCTTTCATGTCTAGAAAAACAAAGATAAGTATTAAAGAGGAATACCCTTATCAAGGTACCAGATAAGGGAACTAGATGAAATTAATCTCTTTGCTGAGAGGTGACACATGATTCAAGAGATGTATGAGCATTTCACTGGTTCTCTGCTGGGACTCCACCCTAGCCACAAAGTAGTAAACACTGGATGGATTTATAGAAGAGAAATGCTAAGAACAATGTGTGGATGGAAGTAACTGGAGAACAAAAGCTAATGGAAGAGATGCATTGTCTTGATTTAAGAAAATCCCTTTGATTTCCTACCTAGACACTCCTACCATTCTATCAGTTCAAGGAAAATATGATCAAAAGTCAGTGAGCCGTATGAATAATGATAGATCTCCAGAATTTTTGAGGGCATTGGACCTGTTTGAATAAAAAGACATGTAGGCCTACAAGAGTTTTCCAGATGAGTCACTGTTGTGCTGAAAAGACTAAAAACTAGAATAGTTATGGGAAAAATAAACTCAAAAAGCAGTTTAGAAACCTCTATGTATATCAGATAGGTAAGTGAAGATCAAACACTTATTAATATGTCTGTATTAAGAAGAAAGAAATCCAAAATAACTTCTATAAACCTGATATATTCCTTGTAAGGTATTAAAGAGAACAAAGAAATAGAGTCTAGCACACAAAAGGACACATATACAGTAAATTTGAGCATAATATAAAGCTTCTGACCACTGAATAAAGTACAAAGGTGTAAAAGCATATTATCAAAGACATAAAAACAAGTCCAAAAGGATCATAGAATTAGGAAGAAATCATCAGCACAAATGCTATTTCTTCCAGTAAACAACTCCAGTTTTCTGGTCTATTTTTAGTACTTAAGAAAGGGCTAAACAGTGCCATCCAAACTTTTCACCATTGACTGGTCTGTGGAGACCAGCTCAGCTATGGATACTGCTTACACTACAGAAATCTACATCTGATCAGGTGAATCAATTCAAAATGCTAATTAGCATTTTACTAATGCTGTTCACCAAATTATTTTCACCTTCCTAACACACTTTCAATTTCATTCTTCCATGTTAACAACAGCAGCACTCTGGGAATTCATGTTCAGTGCATGATCTGCTGTGATATCATTGTTCTTGTTTTCAGGATGCAATTCCTCATCTTGCAAATGTGAATAGTTTCTTTATTTCTAGATGCATAATCTAGCACTTATCTGTGATGAAGCACGTGTTGACAAAAAGAAGCCTGCATAATGATGTGGGATGCATTCTTCTTATTATTATCTGCCAAACTTTGCATTATCTGAGTTTTGCTACTATTGATTTCTTTTTCACACCAGAACACAGAAAGGAACTCCTTTTGGCCTGATTAATAATGTCTTCCCAGGAGGAAGAGTGTACAATTGTAAATTAATATTTCATGATTATATTTAATAGAAGCTACAGTGATTTAATATAGTACAAATACATGCATGTATCAAAATGTTGTGCAGAAGTAAATCAAATTGCCATTATCTCAATATGCTACAGCAGCATAGTTTCTTTTCATGTGCAAATTTGTAGATTTATTTTTAAAAAATCCGGTGTCTGATAAGGCTTATTTTCTGTGATATCAAGGGAATTATTACTGCACCATTTAAAAGCCCATTTTATTGCATATTTACTGACTTTTCCAGATAAATCTTTGATCTAAGGTGATAAAACATTTGTCTCCTAAAAATCTTAATATTGAATAGGATGACAATTTATTTTTACTTAAATCTTTTATATATTCCTGTAATTTTACAGTTCAAAAAGAAAAAGTTTTTGATTCTTCCTTTCATCATATACTTTTTTTTTTTCTTCCAATTTGTTTCATTTCACTCTTCTAAATGGGTGGGGAAAAAAAGAAAGAAAAATAAGTATTAAAATGGAAAGTAAAGAACTTAAACATTATGATAACTGGAAACAGATATCTTTCTTTCTTTCTCAATGAAAAAAATGTTTCTTAATCTTGGAACTCCTACATACTATCTCTTTTCAAAGGAGTTTTTGAGAAATAACAGTCTAAATTTGCTGACTTCTGGTGAACCTGCATCCTCAGTTCTCTGAAGACTCTCGGAAACATAAATCCAAGCACTTATGAGAGTCACAAAATGACAAAGGAATATTTTTAAATTGTTTGTTGGCCTTCAAGCAATCCATATGTGTAGATAAAGCTCATATCACCCTCAGTAACTTTGTACTAATCCAGATAACAGATAACAAGGGTCAGTTTGGATTTACTGACTACAGAGGTTAATCAGGGGCTTCAGAATTCTGCTAAGGTCTTGGAGAGGCTTGAGCAATTACCTTGTGATGTTGCTCTATAATGCCTTTGGCTACCTATCTATTGTCAACTAAATTTTAAGTTAGCTATACATGTTTAAGTTCCACATATGTTTCTAGATTACAGTGATGGTTTGTCTATTGTTCCGTGTTTTTTTGGGGGAGTTGTTTCTTTTAAGGAACTCAAATAAGGAAATTGCTAATTCTGTGTCATTGGTACCAAAACCTGTACATATATATGGGTCCTATGGCTTTTGAGTAGCAAAATCCTTGAATGAAAAACTGTTGAGAGCTGCTAGCTGCAGAGTTATTATCTGTGGATCCTTGAACCAAGGGAACCGTCCAGGAACTGTGAGCTTTCCCTGTCTTCTGTGTTTTCCAAGGTATCTGTTACCAGCCATGGGCAGGGATAGGGCATTCAATTAGATGAATCTATAGACAAGCCTGGCAGAGTCATTCTTAGATTTGTTTTCCTTATGACAGGAGAAATGACCCTTGGGTTTAGATCAGATACCCACATTTTAGAAATATCATCTGGGGTGATCCACTGTGTTTCAGATCTAAGACATTGTAACATTGAGACTCTGCAGTCACAAGAAGTTGGATTCAATGATCTCAAGCTTCCTTTGAATTTTACCCATTATGCCATATAACAAACTCAATAGAGGGATACTGAGCGAAAATTATCATCCTGAGACATGTCATCATTATTTCTTCATATAAAGTTAAATCAAGTCATCTCCATGGGAAAATAAAGATCATCCCTTAACAAAATCAGACTAAGTTTGTTGATAAGGGACGTCCAGTACCACCTTATAATCCACCTTCCATTCAAGTGATCAGTGGATCAGTGACCCTGTCACAGACACCATTTACACAAAAGTCATGGAAGAACTTCATCTGCAAGTATTGCTCTCTGTTTTTCAACAGTTTTGCAGTACACTGTCAGGTCCCTGTGAAGTGGTATACAAATGTGACAGGGTTGGGTAAAAGAGGTCACAAAAGACAAGCAAAGGTCTCCTAAGTACTGAAAATATTCTAAAAGCTGACAAAATGTCTCTTCCATCTTTTGAATGAATGTCTCAGTTGGATGAGGTTTAATGATTTCATTGCTGTGAAAGCTGAATCATGACTGTTTACTGCATATATATATATATATCTTTTGCTTATACTATATAAAAAAGAGGATCAATATTTTTGCCCTTTTTTTTTTTTTTTTTTTGGGAATGCATTTGTGTTTTGTTTTTTTTTGTTTGTCCTTGACTACCTATTATTTTTGTACCTCTTGACCAATTTCAAAAATTACAGCAGGGCAGAAGAGATTTTAATCATAAAAACTTTCTATATTTTTTGGGAAATAGTCTGTAAAGAAATTTTATTACTTTCCCCCCAGGGAAAGAATAAGTATGTTAGAGGTCACAATCCATATAAGAGATCTTTTGAGCTGTACTCTTGCATAGAGATGAGGACTAGGTTAGTTCAGAACCTCTCTCACTTTTAAAAGTGGTGCCTTGAAGTTGAGAGGCAGTGTAAAAGAAGGGGTATTTGCATTGTTTTTGACTAGCATAATCAGTTCTTGTTAGCTTCAATATCCCAATTTCTGGTAATGCTTTCAGCAGTGTGGCTAGCAACTCTCCTTTGGGGTCTTCCCTTACAGCTTCTCCCCTGATATTATGCATTAGAAGAATTTTGGTTTTGCTCTTCACCTTTCTCCTTGCTGTGTTATCTACTCCAAGCACAAACAGCTTTTTTTGTTCCCAGGGCTCTCAGTCTGGTTTCAAAAGGTTTTAAATGCCTTAACCAAAAACCTCATGCTAGACTGTTCTAAAAGTCACTGTAGAAGGACAAAAGCTTCAATGCTCTGCACCTGGTATACACAACACCTCTCTGCATTCTTCTCCTGCAACTCTTTATCCTCCCTTGAAAATAACAATTTCTCCAAAATAATAGTAAAAATATCATCTAAAATGTGAAGAAGCAGAAAATTTCACCATCTAGGATCTCAAAGGGTGTGCAGTAATCTGCTATTTGGTCCTCTTCATAAAGCAATGCAAGTTCTTTAGTGCTCTAGTAGGTTATACCTGCTGTTTCTGAATTTATGTAAAGTTTGCCAATTGACATAGTACTGATTGGTCTTATGGTTCGGCTAGCAAATGAAGGAGTTTAGAATGCAAGGGGGTCTGTTCTGATCCTCCTGACTCAATGGGAGGCTCTCCTGGGCAAGTGCGTTTAACCCTATCCTCTGTGCATAACTGGGTCTACCTTGCCATCGAGCCTTGTTAAGTCAGTATTTCACTTACAATCAAACTGTTAAATCACTATATTACATCAATAAAATATGTCACTGCTTCTCTCTAATGAGTGAAGTTCATTACTCCTTCTACAATAGGTTCATCATGGCTGTGCTAACAAAATGTTTTTTTCCATAAGCAAGGTATCAACAGCTATTGAGATCAAACACCAGGAAAAGCTACAGCATTTAAAATATCTGTTGCAGATTTGTGTTTGAATATGGGTAGGGATGTATAGGATAGACAGGTCTAAGTGGCACATCAGACTGTAAAGAAATAAAGAAATACTTCTCTTCCTTGGACTTCAGGTGTAAGTATGAGCATAAAATTCTGGACTGCTGAAATACTTCAGCTGACTGCAGGGAAATGCGATGAGAACATGCCAGGATGCAGTTACGGATTCTCAGGGAAGACAATGATTTACAGACTGCCAAGCCATGTAATGTGGTCATTGCATTCACCAATCAAATACAGCCACGTCTGAGTAAAAACCAGCAGTTGCTTAACACTTCTGCACAGAGCTACACCTGCACAGTTCTCCTAGACCCCACGGGTGGGGAATTTGAAGAGGATAGAAATGAAATTATCCACACTGAAACTCAGCCAAGGCAATGAGCATGGTATCCTCACTCTGGCGGAACAAAAATGGAAGTGCAGCTCTAGTGATCCAAAGCTGCAAAGATCTGAATTTTTGTCTCACTCACCTGGTACCACATGCAGCCCTGTGCTGACACCCATTGCTGGTACAACCCTCAGCACCGCTGTGAGCATCCAAAATAGCAGCATGTCCTTCCTCATCTTGCAGTTAGCCAAGCATGGATGAAGCACTGCCTGCTTCACCACATCCAGCAGCATTAACACATGGAAAGTCACAGCAGCAGTAGCTGCGTGTACCTTTGTCTGAGGGCTAGTTACACCGAGTTATGCCAATGAAACAGCAGACACCTGTTGAACAAGCAGGCTGCTGCTATTATTTGTTGCTGCTCATGGAAGAATGAGCCTGGAGCCATTGTGGCTTCAGCATGCAGTATGTAACTGCAGGCAGTTATCCCACTTGAGACGAGAAGTTGCTTCATGGGAGAAAAAATGGACTACAAAAAAGGATCAGAAATTGAAGAAAAATGAATTATTAAAACCTTGACTGGCTAGTGGTTGCACAATGGAGAACATATAAATGATAAAATATCAAATAAAGTCATCTTGGTTTTGCATTTGCAACAGATTTTTCAAGCTTTTAGTTCTGTACAAAGTCTTTATATTACAATGAACGTAGCAGATAAATAATGATTTAAAATATTTGGCAAATGGTCCATTCAGTTCTGTATCCTGTTCCTGATTCTTCAGGAGAATATTATCAGACAGAAAGAGGGCAGCTATGGGAAAATTTCCTCACAAGTGAAATTTCCTTGTGACCATTTTTGAACTGGGATTTTGATCTTGGTCATTAATTTTTATATTTCTTCCCTACTATTAATTTTTAGTGTTGCAGTATTATTCAGAATAACAAATTTTAACTGGCTGTGTAACAATCCACCATTTTCCAGATCAGGCTGAATTTTGGGACATAACTGTCTTGCAGTGGTGAGTTCCAGGGGTTAATTGTGCATAAGATGTATTCCAGGAAAAGGTATATGCATTCGCTGCATTTCATTTTCACTTAAAAAATGGAAGTTCAACTTCGTGTTTTCCTACAAAGGAACAAGGTACCCATGGAGAGCAGATAGTGTGCTTGACAGAGCACAGAATCACTCTATGCTGCCTCTGGCAGCAGAGCCCACCTTTCCTGCCCAGCTTGAAATAAAGGACAATGCAAAACGGCATTTTTCCTCCACAGTGTTCCAACAAAAAACAGAAGCCACTATGGATGGATGGAGTTCACAAGAAAATATGAGCCATGGCAAAATATCCATGAAAAAATATCTGGTAGGAAATGATAACCATGCTAAAGTATGCACAGCCCTACATATAAAATAGCCTGAAAGTATTTGCAAATATATATATGCTGTGAAAAATTGCTCCCCATGGTCAGGCCAGACAGACTCTGAAGTTATAGGCATAAACTACAGCAAAGAAAATATTAAGAAATAGCTGTATAACTATATGGCTATTTAAGCACTGGAACAAGCTGTCAAGACAGGTTATGGAGCTGCTAGCAATGGTGCTATTCAAGGCTGGATTTGACATTGCCCTATTAGGGATGATATATGTAGAGCTAAAATATTTCTGCCACGATGCAGCTCCTTTCCATCTTGAATGAACCAGATGTAAATGTGATGTGCATCGATACGCACTAAGTACAAGGAATGAAACTCCTGTTAAATGAGATCAATGGGCAGAAAAGGTGTATCCAATAAAGAACCTTAAATAACCCAGTGGTAGGAATGAGGATTGCTATGAAAGGGTAGAAAAATGAAAGCAAGAGGTGTTCAGGCAAATGCATGAGGCACCTGAAAGGAAACATCCTTTACTATTTGTACAGAATTTGTGTATTAAGAGTACTAAACATACATTTTCAAGTGCAAAAGAAAACCATTCCTTTCAGCCTTTGACTTTTTCACTCAGAACATGTTCTCTTCTTTTATCAAACTATTTTTTTTCAAAGGACTTGCAGAAATGCTTGCAGCAAATTGGAAGCAGCTCAAATGACAGCTACTAGTCTGCAGATGGAGAGCTGAGAAAGCTGTTTTAACAAAAGAGAGGGGAAAAGGGGGGGGAGGGAAGACTTTGGAGAATTCACCTTGGACACGTAGGTTCACACAGGAGTCAGTAGGAGGAAGACTTTAGTTGTCTGCTCTCAAGGAAAAACAAACAAACAAACAAACAAATAAATAAATAAATTGGTTTGAATTATCTATGTTATATGGCCATTCAAACAGGTTATTTTAAATATATTTATATATATTTATCTTTCCATTGTTTTCCTCCCACTTCCCTGTGTTTTTATTGTTATTCTCATTTCCTACGGTAAGAGTCAAGGTCGGAATTTTTTTAATAAAGGACAGGTATTTCAAAATCCTTAATGATTTGCTAAGTGGATGGGGACATGAGCTACTGTAACATATACAATTACAAATTAATTGTATTTCTAAGGTTAGAAATACTAGGTATGTCAAGTACAGGTAAACTAGAGATAGCATGCACTTTAGCCCTCACATTTGTCTTCTGAGATTTAAAAACAAAATACTTTTCTCATTTGTACTATGACATTTTTCTGTAATTTCCTATGATTTTACCACTAATGGTAATGCTGTGACATCTAAAATTTACTTAAAGGTCATAACCAGTCATAGCTTTAACAACTGCTATATTTGTCCTCTGAAAGAGGTTAGATGGCTTCCACCTGAAATATTAATAACTGCCTGAAGTCTTGTCTGATTTTGCTTTGCCTCCTCTTCCCATTTGAATAATTCAGCTAAGGAAAGGAATACCTGGGAATTTAAACAGAAAGGCCTGCACTGTAGGCACAATCTCTGCCTTGCTGTTTAGCATTTTCACGTTAGGCATAGGTTTACTGATGGAAACAGGTAGTCTCTAGCTTCCTATAGATTCTGTACCTATTTACTGCACTACTACCAATATAATTGTTAGTAGTAGTAATAATACAATGTGTTGTAGGGCATCCTTTGAGCTTAGTGTTGCCTTAAGACTCAGAGAAGTGGCATTTCCCAGAAAGATCTTATAATCTTCAGGATTACGAAGGAGAGGAAATACCATGTCACTGTGAATCCATCTGTCTAAGAAACACTTATTTTATAATACAAAAAGCATAATTACACTCTAGTACATTGTAGTTACCTTTTTTTTTACATAAGATTTCCATTATATAATGAAGTACTTCATTGACTGGCCAAAAATAATTATAGTGTAAAATGACATAATTAATATACCTGTACTTAAAAATATACAGTCAGATTCTCATCTGAGTTAAATTATTGTCTCTCTAATGATATTAGTCTGGTTCCTGTGCATTAAAACACAAATCATGGGAGCAGTAATATCTCAATTATGTAGTTAACCTTCTGGTTATATTAATTAGTGATGATTAGACATGGGGAACCATAATTATACCAGGTATGTAACATCTCTTTGAAATTGTGTTGTGAATCCAAACCAAAAAAAGGCATATATAATATCTAACTAGGTACATTTCTCAGGTCTAGAACTAATCCAGAACCAGAGACTATCTCCAAAAAGTCTCCAGTGATGATAGATCTGCTAGTGTCAAACTTGCAGAAGAAATATCAGTTTGTATTTGTCCTAGAAGATAAATCATTAGATGCAAGTCCAGACTGTCCCATATTCTCATTTCACATAGCAATTAATGAAAACAGACTTAAAAACAAACAAAAAATATAAAATAAAACAGTTCAGTTCCTAAAGGAGCAAGCCCTGAAGCTAAAGAAATACCTTTTCACTATCTTATTATATTTAGACATTTGACTGGAGTATAAAGAGCTAAAAGTCAGCACCTGCTTGAATGAGATTCTAGCACTCAGAGCAGTAGCTGCATAGGGTCTTTCTTAAGAGTTTCTCCTCATGACTTGAACAAAGCAGAGTAGATACTGTGTTGGGGAAAATGGATTTCCTGAGGCACCTCAAAAGACCAGGGTTTTAGGAAAAGGGACTCAGAGCAAGTAGGGTTCTCTGCCACTGTCCTCTGGCCTTATTATGGCTGAAGATTGTCTCTCTGAAGAATAAAGAAAAGCCAGCCTGAGCTAATTGTCTCCCCCTAATATTCAGAGACACTCTTTATCCCAGCAGATCATTCCCTTACAGGTAAGACTGCCATAAATAATTAATGTGTAGGTAATTCAGTTTAAATTTATAAAAAATATTAAACATTTCACTTTTATTCAGTCTTCTATCACATGCTGAAACTCACAGAAGCTCTGCACTAGGATAGGAATTATGGACTTAAATATTTGTACAAGGCCAGGCATTATTCTAATGTGACAAATGATAGGTCTTGAGGAAATGGTCTCTTGTTGTGCTATGGGAGGTTTAGATTGGATGTAAGGAAGAATTTCTTCATGGAGAGGGCGATCAAACATTGGAATAGGCTGTTCAGGGAATTGGTGGAGTCCCCATCCCTGGAGGTATTAGTGACGTGTAGACGTGGCACTAAGGGATGTGGTTTACTGATGGGACTCGATAGGTCAGAGCGATGGTTGGGTTTCATGATCTTGAAGATCCTTTCCAACCTAGATGATTCTATGATTCTATTCCTGTCATTCACATGACAGCATCTTGCTATTCATGAAAAGAAGTGCAGATGAACAACACAGAATTTCATTAAAATTAATCCTTTAGAAGTGAATGTCAGAATAAACAGTTTATTTCTGAATAAAAAAATATACTTTAAATTAAGATTTTGCAAATGTCAGGTTGAATCATTCCAAAGCTGCCAGAATTCAGACTGTGCATGTATTTTGGGTAGCAATGCACTTAGTGGTTTTACCCATGTAAATGCCTGATTTTATTTTCTTCCTCTTCTTCTTCTTCAGTTTAAGGAGCTTGACTTTGAAAGCCTGACTTGTAAATCTGTATTTGTAATTCTGGGACACTTTGTTTTGCAGACTTTTTTATTTCCATTCACAGAATTATTTTGTGATGCATTATTTGCTTCTACTGTTTTACCAGCAAGGGACACTGGTACAACATGGGCCATTGTTATGCATTGCCCTGCAGAATTAATAGCCTTGGGGTCTTCAATGGATCTATTCTAATGATTAGATCACTTCACAGTAAACAAGGTTCTATAGAAATCTCTACCCTGTGAAGATCCTATTTCTGTGAGTCCCTGGGCATATCATGGGCAGTGCGAGATGTCATTAGCTGGCACCACCATTCATGGTACTAAAGGCATCAGACTCTTTGCAGGAGTAACCTTGTACGACTTTGTAAAGTCATGCTTCCCATCTTTTAGTTGATCAAACAATAAAACTGTTCCCTAAAATTTTCCAAAAACTGTTGGTAACATCTCTAATATATTTCCAATTCAGTTTGGGATTCCTGAATGAAATTTTTGTAAAAGGTTACTTAAATGTATTCTTTTTCAACATGAAGTTTATTCAATATAATGTTACAGAAGCAATCCTTGGAAATGTTTCATTTCAAGAGAGTTTTTTTTTTTTTTTTTTTTTTTTGTTGTTCTTTTGCTCTTGGCAGTGGCTGTGACAAAAGTACAAAGCACAACAGAAGTTATAAATAGTACTTTTCCTTAGACAGTGAACTCTTAAATTTCCACCATCCTAAATGGGAAATTGAGCCACTCTGCTTTCAGAAACTCCTACCCTTGTCTAATCCTGGGACTGCAGCATATGTATGAATTAAGCACAATGTACTGTTATTACAATTGATGCTCCTGGGATGTATGGATGGTCAGCCTGAAGATGAGTTTCTACAGATAGTGTTTGCTGTTCCTTGGGATTGGCAACTCAAGCAGAAAGCATGTTCCTTGATCTCCACAGCTGTCTGAAAAGGGATGCCAGCAGAGAAATAAACAATTAGTGGAAGTTGCTTTTCACCACTTCAGGTTGTCTATATATATATATGTATATATATATTTATCCTTCACTTCAGCTTGCTGCACAAAGCAAGGCAGTGCCATTTAGTTGATACACACCTCCTGACAGCCAACAAAAGGTTACCATAATCCGATAACAAGCATGAGTCTTCCCTTTGATACTGTCCATCTTTTCTCCATCCTGTTACACAGATCCCTCAAACAAAGCAGTTTCAGGTCCTCCTCTCATCCTGGAGCTAACAGGAATGGTCCAACCCTGGACCATGCAGCTAAATTCTATTCTTCCCAAAAACAAATGCTGCATCCAAACCACACCATTTCAGCAAGACACCAAAACATGCATAGGATATGTGTAGAAGAGTGAAAATTGGCACAGATCAAACTTTCTGGGGCCATTGTCAGGATTTAACAATGCTGATGATTGAATTAGAGACTTTCGGATGGCTTTGTCTATCTGCATTAATGAAGCGGAACCAATTTTGTAAATCCATGTGTTTCTTTTTAATTCACTTTTCCCTTTTGCAGCTGGATTCTTGACCATTCACTCCAATCTGTTCCTTCCTACCCTGGCCAGCTGCTCCAGAGATGGTGGATACAAGACCAAGAAAGAAGCAGCCTGCCTTCTTGATCAGGGACATGGATGCATGGGCAGGGGACAGATGAAATAGAACGCAGAGGGCCGGAAGTTGCCTATGCTTGTGGGACTTTTCTTGAAAGGAAGAGCAAGTAAACCTTGTTTTTGATGGGGTGAAGTTTTAAAGAAAAATATAAGACCTGCTCTAAATCTTAACTCTACCTTGTGCTTTTGCATACTTAGTTATCTCTTACTGTAGCAGAGGGCTAAGCTTGAGTACCACAAGCATGAAGTTTAAGAAATTAACTGTAAAGATGCAGAGGTATGTCCACAGATAAGGTTTTCTGACCTCAAAAAAATAACGTTTGGGGGTCTGGGCTGCCTCTGTTGAGACTTTGCATAGAGTTGTAAGTGGGGTTCACACTAGCAATACGGCAAACCTCTGGCAGATGTAAATGTGATGGCACCAAACACCACTGCCTCAGCTAGCCATTTTGGACATGTTTCCCTCTTCCTTTCCAGCATACCTTCCTAACAAACTAATTAAATACACAGATGAGATAAATGTGCTGGAACAAAACGAGTGTGGAAATAATGAAAACAATTCAGCTAAAACAACTGTTTTTATGTTCATTTTTTGGCTGCACCTTCCTCTGCCAGGGTGCAACACAAAGGAAATCTCTGCAGCTGATCTTGGACTTCACAAACTGAGGGATTATGCACTAGATACTGACAGCCCCTTTGCTTACAGCCTGGCAAATGCCACAGCTGTAATCTCCTCTCTGCGATAAAGTCCATCAATCTTATTCTTACACCAACCCATTCCCCTCTGCCCCTCAGACAGAGCTGGAAGAGAAGCCCTCCTTAGGAAGGCTGTTAAAATCTTTCCTTCCACGTTGTCCTCCTTTTTTTAACTCACTCTTTTGGCTGGCCTCCCATCCAAGTCAGTTCAACACATATCCATTTTCTGTGCTGAGCTGACTAGTTTTCAATAACAATTTCTCCTTTGTTTTGTAACAGAGATCAATAAAACTGCCCCCCTCTCATATTGGCCAAGATTCCAGCAACGTCATTCTCTCTTTATTGTTGTTACTGCTTTGTTTTGTTTTCCTTTTCCTTTTTTTTTGGCAAGGCACAGATCAATTTAACAAGATGAAAACAACTTAGACTTTCACTCAAGGTAAAATCTGCACTTTATAACCCAGGATGTAATTTACAATCCTGTCATTAAGCTCTGTTAATCCTATTATTATGAAGATAAATAATTACCCATAGCGAAGAAAGGGATTCCCAACAGAGTAGAATTATATTTTCCATCAGTAATGAAAAATATCCCTGCCGCAGTGACACTGGAAATACAGATAGTGAGTACTCCCAAGAGTCCCAGGAAAGGTTTGCTACGCAGGCAGTCCTTCATGGAGCTCGAGAGGGTAGCAGTCAGGAGGATCAGCATCAGGCTCACCAAAATCTTGCCCCTGGCCAAGAGACTGGTCTGGTGGAAGTCCTTCCAGAGGCTGAAGGACGCTAGTGAGTAGAGCTGCAGATCTTGGTGATCCAGCTGCATCTTGTGCATCAGTTTACAGAATTCACTCTCCCACTTCTCCCCAATGAGGTCCTGGGTGACAGAGCCATACGTTTGGAGGTAGTAAGTGATTTGGATGGCTCTGGCTGATTTGACTCTCTGGTCCTTGCTGTTGGGCACTTCCATGACCCCTCCGAGCTGGTGGCCAATAAAACTGCTCCTTCCATCCTGGGAGGGAAAGTAAAAAGATGAGCATGTGGTTATCCTGCGTAAGATGTGTCACAGCGATACCAACTGAATCTGCCCTTCTTTCACAGATGGGCTGAGAGCTTGACTCAAAGGCCACTGCAGTCAATAGAAGTTGTGCTGTTCACTTCAGTGGGCTTTGGGTCACATCCCTGGTCCCTGCCACACCTCTCTGTTTCTTATTCATTATAGATTCATTTGCAATTCTGTGCTGCAGCTCAGGGACTGCCCAGATACTCACTGCCGTCCCAGATGCTCAGGGACAGAAATGTTGCATGCAAGCTCCTCATGCCAGGGGAGAAGAGTGGTTTTCCACATTTTAACTTGACAGACCACAACAAATCTCCAATTACTGAAGTATGAAAGTTGGAAGCTGGAAGATTTGCAATTTTCTGACACTCAGAAAATGGTTTTAGAGTTGGAAATGTACAGAAAAATGAGGTTCTGGGTCCTTAGTACAAAGAGTACCTTAATGTAGGCAGATCTGCAAAGTTTAATAGCTACTCTTGCTCTAGAACAATATAAATAAAATCAGACTCTTTCAATGGCTTATTTGAGAGTTCATGGATTCGATGGCACAGAAATAAGAATATACCTTAGCCCTTGATTTAGCTACGATTATATTTCAAGAACATAAACCTCACCTGGTCTCTCTTATTTCAGTATATGCTAGAACATGAAGATTCCACAAAAACAATTAAAGGAGACACCAGGTACACTCAGAATCAGCTGCTTCCCCTGTCCCTCCCATTTTTTTTTTTTTTTTAGTAGAGTTATCTGCTCACATTTAGATGGTTGTTGGTGGTTGTTTGCTTGCCTAGCCTTTTTTTTTTTTTTTTGTCTTTTTGCTTTTTTTATTTTTATTTTTTATTTATTTATTTTTAGGTACAATTAATAAAACTTTCAAGCCATGGGTTATTCTAGTTCTCTAGCATAACTATGATCTTCCCCTTCCACATCAGGAAGAAGACTCAGTAGATTGGATAAAAATGTTCTAGCACATGTAATCTCTTAGAACAAAATAACTCTAAAATGAGGGATTAAATGTCTGCAGAACACCAAATAACAACATTTCACTTTTTTTTTTTTTTTTTCTGTAAATGGGATTAAAAGCCGTCAGATTTCTTTCCTTTTATATTTAATGAAAACATAAAATTCTCAAGTCATTTAATATATAAAACACCTTGCAGCAGTGAGGTCACATGAGATAATACTCTTCGCCTAGATGTGCTATAGAAATGAGCTGACTGACAGCTTAAATCTGGGTGATGCTCTCCCCTACACACACACGGAGCCATCATCTGAAAAAACATCTGGGAAGGTGCTTTTATCATCTATCATGCCAAACATTAACCATTTCTAGAAACACCTGTGCTGCACTAAGGTTGCTACCTGAATCTGCCAGACCTGTGCGGGAGGTTATTCCTGCTGTTCCTCATGATTCCCATCCTAAGGAAAAATGAATGAAGCAAAGTTCCAGGCTTTATAGAACATAGATGTCTTCTGGGACATCTGCTCATACAACAAATAAATATCAGAAATTGAGAGACAGTGCTGAAAATGTTTTATATACTCACCTTGTTTTGTCTCTTGGTATGCAAAGGAGGCAATCCTCCCACTGAGAAATTTCTCACTACGCTTGCTTTCATGGCAAGAGCTCATACTGTTTCCAGCATTTGCCCAGGGAATGTGACAAAGTGCTTTTCAGAAGTTCATTTTTTCCCTATTCCCAGTTGTTATTTCCCATTGAAATAATGGCTTCTGGCGAGGTATCCTGGCACTAGCTGACACAAAAGGTGATTTGCAGTCTAATGCCAGCTTCTCAAATCACCTGAAGACTCATTACAGATGTCATATAAGCTGAAACAGCTAGCACAGAGGGGCAGTGGGTGCTGTTTGGACTCCAAAAATCCTTCTCCCTGACAATTAATGTTAGAAACCCATTTTGATTCAGTAATTCTACTTTTTTTTTTTTTTTTTTTTTTTTTTTTTCCCTAATGAGGATCATATCTAACACTCATACACTCACAAAAGGTATGTTTTTAAGCTGGTAATTAAATCTTGAGCAATGCAGTCCCTGCTCACATCGGATGCAACTCTGCAGTTAAAAATCCCCTTTGGCACTGCTTTGAAATTTTAGGGAGAAATGTCGTATTTCCTCAGCATATATGCAGTATTGACATTCAAACATTTTCAGTCACTGCAGGATACTTTAGCAGCACAGCTCCCATCTCAGACAATGGACTGTAATTCAGATTTCATTGATTCACTATGCAGCATGCACCACAAGGTTACAGGAAACTTTGCGATGACCATCTGCCTTCCCCTCTGTGAAAAGTGCACCGAACGATGGCAACATTTCAAAAGAGGCAGCAGAGAAAGCACAGATAAATCATGTTCTGCCGTATCTCCCATGAAACGGAAGATACCGGCTATTTGTTACACTGATGTACAATAGGGCACCCAGCTCATATGTCAGCAAAATAGAGAGAGAGCTTTCAGAGGGAATCAAGGAAATCACAGATGGTGAATTTGTTTGAGGTCATTTTGTTCATTCCCTTTCTCCCAAAGGCTTTCTAGCTATGCAAGTGCTTTGCCTTTGATGCTTTTATAGCATGTAAATATAAAACTGCCACCATGGCATTTGGGAAAATGGGGAACTTTTATAATACAGCTCAAATGCTGCAAGAGAGAGAAAGGTCCTAGACAGGGCTAACACATCAATGGTTATAACCTCAGCAAGAAAGAAAGGTGTGAAAAATTATTGCCATTCATCCTATTTTATGGATGTGGACTGAAGTGTAGAAAAATAGAGACCAAGGATAGCCACTTTAACCTTTAGCATTTCCTAGTGGCTTCCAAGCCAGGGACCTAACTAGCCTTCCATGACTTGTAGGCACTTCAGGGGAGTTATTCAGCAGCCCAAGTTCTCAGTTGTCCTCCAGGACCACTTTGAAGCAGACATGAATTGCTAAGCTTGTGGACTGGGCCTAAGGCTTGGGAAAAAAAAAAAAAAAAAAAAAAAAAAAAAAAAAAAAAAAAAACGAGGCCACAGTGACCTCTACAGATGAGTCCTGAAGACCAAAGAGCTATTGAACAGGATCCCTAATTCTGCCTAGTTCCTCAATGGAAAAACAAACAAACAAACAAACAAGCCACCACCACCCCCCAAAATACGATTTTTCATTATTTGGCACCTTCTTCATGGTATATGTTGATATGATGCTGGTTTTAAAATTTCATAACAGTAGTTTTGTGTTTCAGGCTACAGATTACTTCTGTGATTTACCTGCAGATGTTGCTACTCTCTGATCTTGCACAAAGGAAAGCAGACACCCAAAATAGAGCATTAACAATACTTATTGGTTGTACAGCCTTTAACACCTATGTTTCTCCAAGGCATCTACAACACAAGATGATAACTTTCTTTTGCCTGAATTTCAGATTCCCAGACTGTAACTTCGTGTTTTCTTTCTCTTTCTTCCTCTCTTTCTTTCTCTCTCTCTTTCTTTCTTTTTCCTTTCCTTTTTTCTTTCTTACTTTCTAGCCTAATCAAAGCTTCATGGTCTCTGTTCTACTAGGGTACAAAAAGGCCCATCGTCCATTCTGATGGCAGACAATTCTTTCCAGAACTGAGCATGTTTAAAAATAGTATGAAATATAAATGACTTGCTGGGTAATGTGATATTTGATTTTTAACAGAGGCCAAGTAAAAAATCTTTGCTTCAGTGGAGACTGTTGTATTGTTTTTTGCTCACTCCTCTCTCTTTTCCTAGATACCCCAAAGCCATCTGACAGGACATCACAGGCTGAAACCAGCTGCTACTAGTGAGCTAAATATCTTTTACTGGTGCTAATTTAGTCATAGATCCTCTGTGCATTTAGCCCAAAGAAGTACCAGCAATGTTCCCTTACTATTAAATTATGCTGGGACCTTTAAACCCAGCTTGCAGTTTTAGCACCCTACTGCTTGCTATACCACTCCCATTCTAAGCATCTTTGTAGGGTCTTTGTCATCCAATTTCTCATTTATTTTTTATTTTTTATTTTTATTTAGCTGTTAGCTCTTATCAGCTAGAGTGATATTTAATTATCAATCTACATTATAGTGGACATGGTACTAAGGGACATGGTTTAGAGGTGGACTTAGTTACATTGGGTTGATGGTTGGACTTGATGATCTTAAAGGCCTTTTAAAACCAAAAAATTCTATGATTCTATGGCAATGCACAGACAAAGCATGAAATCCTAGTTAAACTCTATTTTATCTTAAAAGCTAAAAAACGTTCAGCAGAGGGCAACCAGGGATGTCTGTTGAAATATGTTGTGTGATAAACATCTTAATGAGATCAATGCAGCCGTTTCTTGCTTTGATAAGGACATTCCTATTCTACCAAATGCAGGTCATAGATAGTACTACACTAAAATCCACACAGATTAGGATGAATTTTGTTGCTTTAGTTCACCTAAGGTTTTCAAGGTAAAAACAAAACAAACAAAAAAATATACTTCCTTATTACCTTAACATTAGTTAAGGTTTAACATATTGGGTTGCTCTTGCCTCCTTCTAGACTTAATGTAAAACTTTGGAGGGAGTTCTTCTCCCTCACCAAATAGATTTCTCCATCTCTGCCCCTAATATAATTATCCATGAAGACTTTACACCAGTTGATCCCAATTGCAAAGCCACCAATTACCAATAATTCCTGAAGCATCCCTTTGAAACAGTTGCATGTAATGCTGATCTATGCCAGTAGAGCAGTTTGCCTGCCCTCATTGCTGTGTTGGTGCTCTTGCACACCCACCAGTCTGAATGCTGTGCTTGTCCCTGTATGCTTCAGGAAAATCTACAACTCTTCTGAACTGCTCTGCTATGGGTAAACAGTTCAGAACAAGTGATTCCCAAGGGCAACACATTCAAGGTAAATTTGCACCTCAGCTGACTGGGAACAGGAATGCATCAATGGCCATGTTCGCTCAACAAAAAATAAAATGCATGAAAATGGTCATGAGAAGCTGTCTAGGAAATAGTACCCTAGGTCTCTGCTGCAATAAAGAGCAATTATGTTATTTCCAGCTGTTTGGCAATGGTGATATTCAGCTCACCAGCTACTCGCCTAAATGAATTTTATCACCATCGGGAAGAGGCAGGCACGTTCAGAGGATGATCTACCCCATTCTAAGGTATGAACTGAAAACAGACTTGCCCTATGCAGGTCTCTCTCCACTTACAGCACAGCCATAAGAGTACTTAGACATGATCCTAAATTTTATCAGGCTAAGAAGTCAGGAGAGATTAACCCACCCCCAGTGAAGGATGGAAGAACGAAGCTAGCTGCCAGTGTTGCCATCCCTGGCTTTTGTTGGCCCCTTCACTGGCATGTCCCACAGGCTAACAAACATACAGAGCTTGAAAACCCTATTAGGGATATTAAGGTCCACTAGAGTGGTTTTTAAGTGCAGAACGTGTGTACCCAGAACTCCCAAAAGACAACCAGAAATGTCTGCATTTCTTTCTGATGAGTCTGGTCTCATGCTCCTTTCTCTAACTGTTTTGGGTTTTCTAGTTTTCATTCAGATAATTTTAAAAGAGACAATAACAGGAGAAAAATATTTCAAGATATTTATATATCCTAGGATTAATAACAGAGAATGCAAATCATTCCTAGCCCAGATCCATTCCTTCCAAGTAAATCAAATTGTGGAGGAATTCATAAGGGTGCAATAGCAAAGTGTGATTGCTATTAGAGAACTCTTCTCTGCAGATTCAGTACTCCAGGTGCTGGACATGCAGCATTTCTGAGTGGTCTTCCCCACTTTGTTCCTCTGGTATCACCACTGGGTTTTTAAACTAGGCAGCTCTATCAAGTGAAACTTTTTGAAAGGGGAAGGCTGGAGGGAAACCTGAAAAGGGTGTCCCTTCTCCTTCTGCTTCCCATGTACGTCCTACAGTAAAGAAAATACAAGATAAGTGCTCTCAGTGACCAACTCACTCTGCACCAAACCTTCCCTCCTAAGCTGTTTCACACCTTCACGTGCTTTTCAAGTCTCTGTATTCTTTGTCCTATCTTCAAGCTCTTCCTTGCTCAACTGACTCCTTCACTATCAAGGTCAAACTCTTGCTTTGTCCATGTCAGAGCCCAGACCAGTTCCTCTGGGAAAAGAGGGTTAAATTTATTGCTCAGCTCAAACCCAGAACAGCTTTGCCCCTGGTTGGCCTAACCTGCACAAAGGACACAGTGGTGTCCTTGAAGCTGTCGGGTAGTACCCACGCTGACTGTGACTGCACACCTCCCCGGTGTGGGGAAGGGAATTGCTGGAGGATAGAGGTTACAGGCAGCACAGAAAGGACTGCAAGCATTAGGAAGTAATTCTGGGGCACAGCTGATCTATCTGCCCATTAATTCTCCCTCTACCAGCAGCAGGTTCACACACACAGCAGGGAAATAGCATTGGTACTGACAGTGCAGGCAGCAGGAGGTGGGTGCACCCCAGCCCTGTGGGATGGATGTAAGATGGATAAAGGGCACAGCTGGCTTTGGGTGCCCAGCCTGGGGACTGGTGACATGGTTTACTCGACAGGAGAGGAAGAGCCATGCAATGGCTGGCTCAGCACAATGGGCTGTCGTCAACAGTGGTTCGTCTTCCCCAGGGAATTCGTGTCGGCAGGACCTCTCAAATTGTGCCTAAGCCTGGGTGTGTAAATCTATCTAGTCAGTCTTAAAATACTGCTGTCCTCTTGTTTCCAGCAGGCACAGAGCCACAGCTCCCTGCCCACTGCTCTATTGTCCTCTGAGCTTGTGCTCTGTCCTGTCCAGGATGGAAAGCCTTGAAAGCAGTCACCTTGAGTGCAGCACTCTGCTTTTCACAGCTTTTTCCTGTGAGTGGAGCTTTTCTGTTAGAACAGAACAAAGAGTCGGGCTGCATCCCATAACACTGTCTTCTAAAATACCCCAAGATGAAGGATGACAGCAAAAATAATCAACACAGAATAGCAGTTTCCCCTGCCCACCCATGAATGAATTCATGTCCAAGGGATGGTTATGGGCAAACTGACTGACAAGGGAGTGTGCTTTGTAGGGTACATAGGAAGAAAGTGGTGAAATGATTAAAAAAAATTAAAAAAAAAAAAAAAATAAATAAAAAATGAGTAAGCTTTGCAGCAAATGCAAAATAAAAGTGAGACTGTAGAGAAGGATTCCTTAAAGAGCCTGGAGGGAGAATATACAGCATGAGAGGTAATGAAGGCAGCAGTTGCATCCTGTGAGCAGCCGAGCAGCCTAACCATGCTGTGCCACTGGCAGCTGCTCAGCGCAGCCCTGCATGGGAGCAGCACTGCGGGCTGCTACCCACAGAACTTCGATCCTTCCCACCCCCCCAGGGTGCTGAGCAGAGAGGAGAGTGCTCCTGGCCATCTTTAGCTACCCTAAGCTCAACCCCACAGAAGAAAGGGAAGTTTCAAGCATTTCCACCCCCCAAAGTTACAGAATCATAAAATATCCTTGGCTGGAAGGGGCCCACAAGGATCACTGGGTCCAACTCCTGGTTCCACACAGGACCACCCAAAAACATGTCTGAAAGCATTGTCCCAACTCTTCTTGAACTCCTGCAGGCCTTTCCCTAACACCCAGCCTGACCCTCCCCTGTCCCAGCTCCATGCCGTTCCCTTGGTTCATGCTTCACACCATGTCTGCTCCCAAGCAACGGGAGTTTGCAAGCCTGGTGCAGATGTACCATGCCACCCTAGACATATGTGTGGACCTGTGAGGGGTGCTTCAAGCCCCATCCACATTGTTGGCGGTCTCACCACTGTCCTGGAATGCAATGGGTGTGCAGTGTGGGAGAGGGTGGCATGAGTAACTCCAGTGCTGCCTTTGGTCTGGAAAGCAGCCAGGACTGTGACTGCAGCTGAGTGTTTTACCTTTACTGTGCACAGGAGCCATGGCCTGATTACTGGAAATTTTTGAGCAGGGAAATATTCCCCCAGCTGCCCTATTTTCAGCCCAGCTCCATAGCAGTGGGATGGAGGGCAACAAAACGGGAGCTTCATAGTAAAGTATGGTGATTTCCCCCCAAAATTGTTATTCTACCCCAGGACCTCCATGCTTCCTCACATCAACAAGCTGGACAGAATTCACATTTTTCATATTTTCAAATCCTGCTTTATGACTGACTTACAAAATGAGACACCACATGGCTTTAGGAGTTCTGCATTGGATGGTACAATTGTGGCCCTCCAGCTGTGCAAACTGGGACCATTTCTATGCCTATGGCAAGTGCTACTCGGGAAAAGTTGAGCTTTTCTCCTTTGTCTTGTGCACAGCTATTGTTCATCCCAAAGGATTTTCTTTGTGCCAAAGTAGGAATGAATTACTAAGGAGGGAGCACTGGCTCAGGGGAGATGTGCAAAACAGCAGTGTTTGGATATAGACCATTAACCCATCACACTCGCATATGCAGGCATGTCAAGGAAGAATGCAGTTGCCAACTTCCTTATTTAGCAAGCTCTCGGAATCTAGAGCATGGATATTTTTTATTAAAGAATACTTCATATTAATTTTGATTTCACATACAGCTCAAACTCAATGCTAAAAATGTTCAAAGGAAGGCAAGAAAATTACAGTTAGTATACATATATATACATATATATATTGGTGCAGACCAATGGTCCATGTAGTCCAGTTTTCATTTCTAAAGCATGATGCACCAAGATAGTGTGTGAGATAATACAGCTGGAAAATGCTTTGCGGGGTTCCATAGGTATAGTGGGCTTTCCTGTTCTTTAACAAAAGAAAGACTGAAAGACTGGAAAGGGAGAAAGAACACAACTGTCCAATTTCTAACAAAGAAATCTTTCTCCCAGATGCAGCGATTTGAATGAAATTGGCAGAAAAGCATAAGCAAGGTTAATGAGTTAAAGCTGTCTTGCCCCCAGTGACACCCAAGAGCATTTTATTATTTCAAGACTACCATGGCTTTCTCCTCATGAGTGTAAATAGGACAATATTACACCTGATTTTTTTTTTTCTATATCTAGTATTGGATTAATCTTAAAGCTTCACTGAAGTCCATGCAGTTACAGGCTGAACAAGAACCTAATTCCTAAAGTAAAAAAAAAAAAAAAATCACCAGAAGACAATAAAACTCCTTTCCTGCCTTCTTTCTGTCTTTCTGTATCAACAAAAGAAAAAAGGAACAAAACAGTAAAACTTAATGCACTCACATATCCAAGCTGAAGGGTTTCTGAGGGGACAAAAATTGTCCCTAAAATGGGTCACAGATTTTTGCTGACAGGTTCATAAGCCCTCTGGCTTTGTGTTCATCCCACTGTGTACCTCTTTTAATTGTTTTCTCTACATTGTTTTGTCCAACACACACAAGAAATAGGAAGACAACCTGACAAGAAGCAAAAGGAATTGGACTTGCCGTTTTTTTATTACTTCATATGATGGAAATGTTAAACAACAAACAGCAGAGAATAGGATGTGAGGAGTATAGCAGATCCACAGGAATCACTTAAGCTCTTACAATCTGAAGTTTCAATAATGACACAGAAAAGAGGGCTTTTTTTTTTTTTTTTTTTTTTTTTAATTATGTTTTATGTTGGCAAACATCTCTTTAATTTTCTCTTGTCTGTGCTCTCCACAGTTTCTCTGGGGACCAGCAGCCCAAGTACTGAAAGGCTGTGATAATGTTTTATCAAAGGCAAGGAAAAAAGAAATGCTGGAAATCACAGAGACAAGCGTGATGTGGCAAGATTTTGGGGCTCGGGTGGTTTTGACGTTAACTTCCAGCTAAGAATTTTGCAGGCTTAGCTAAGCCCAGGCTTTGAATGCAGGGTGCTGCTTCCTCTCACCCCAGGTCTTGCTCAGGAAAGCTTCATTCATGCAGCACTCCATAAGGTATAGCAAGGTGCTGCACAGAGCAGCTACATTTAAGAACACTTTGTGCTTTTTGCTGAAAATTTCTTATTTCTTATGAGAGAATTAATCATTTTTTTTCTCTCTTTCAAAAAAAATAAAATAAATCTCAAAATTGGCACTGTGAAGCCATTTCTCTACTCTAAAGCACCCCCTCCTCCCCTCCTCCCCTCCAGTGCACACTGTTTTATAATGAGCTTGGCCATTTGGTAGATGGAGAGAGCCAAAAAAAATGTCAAGTTTCAGATGTTTTTGAGTTTTTTTTCATTTCCTAAGGTTGGTCCTGAATCTAGAAGGGGATAGTGGGAATGAGGCATTTAAGTACACCGGTATTCATGCACTAAAATATAACTTTTGCTGTGGTTCTGGATCTGCATAAGAAATAGCTGACTCCCACCTAAAGTATTTTGGATTTAAAACATTCAAGGAGGTTTTTCACTCCCACACATGACTATAAGCAGGTAGTTTTCTATTTGCAAAATACGTCTTGAGATCACCTTGTAAAGCATAGCCTACTTGATAAGATTTTTGTTCATAGTAGCCCATAAACTTGAAGGTGGCATTCGGTGATTCTCTAACATGTATTCTTTAATTCTTACACCAATCTAATAAATAAATAAATAAATAAGCAAAAAATTTATAAAAGTTCATGTTATCATCTCCACTTTGGGCTTCTCATTGTCTCCCATCACTGCAAAGGTCTACCATAGGAAGACTGCTGACATTACAGGCCCAGCATTTATTTATTTTTTCAACCATATACTGTGGGAGAGGGTACTTATGCTGTCTCAGACAACACAGAGCACATTTGCAATGATAAACAAGTGTTAAACAACAGTGTGCAACAACCTGAACATTTTGCATCAGCCTGAAACCTTCATCTAGAGATTGCAGGAGCTGGTAACAATTGCCGTTATCAAGCTCCACATGCTGGGAGCAATTCATCTTGATGTAGCATTAGCTCTGCTGAGGCCAGAGAGGAACCACAAGAGGTACAGAGGATGCTGAGATCTCAGTTCAGACCGTAGTCACTGGTCACCATGAGGGTCTGGCATGGCCCAAGACCCCTCTATGCAAGGTGTTCTACAAACACACAACTAGAGAAGCTGCCCATGCTCCAAAGTTCTTCTCTTCTGTTGCTGGAGTTTCCCTAGTTGCTGTATTTCATGGTATAACCTGGTGATGCTGCCAAAATAGGCATCCCTTCCCTCTCCTTCCTGAGCCTGCACCTCATCTCCGTCAAGCTCAGGAGCAACAACTTTTGTGGAATGAGGTAATTTGAACTGGAAAACTAATCCAGGTTTATGCAAAACTCAATGAGAAGGTAAAGAAAAAAAAAAATCCCTCCTTGCTGCCAGCTGGCTCAGGGTTTCTTTAATTCTTGAGCTCAAGGCTTATAGTTCAGTGGCAGTGTCAGCTCGCAACACCTGAATAATTTCATCCTCAAGGTGGCTGTATTTCACGGCTCAGTATTTGTCCTTTCGTGTGAGTACACAGCTGCTATTAACTTCAAGCAGAGTTTCTGATTTGGATGTGTCTCTTCAACCAGAACAAGACTCAAAACTTAAAAAGTCAAAATTTATTCCCTGAAGCCCTGACTCACACTGCCTAACGGAGCCTACCTGGTTAGAAATGCCGGGACCACCTGGCTGTCTGCTGAGGTGGATGAGAAAAACTGGGTTCCTCCAGAGGCTGATTTCAGTCTTAGGGTCTCATTCTTGGGAGTATTAATCTTCTTAAAGCCAATAATTTCTCAAATCCCAATTTAAATACCTGCATTAAATGCTTAAAGTTGAGTTATACATGTTCCTAGATTTATATGTTAATGTAGTTCCATTGTTAAGAATGACTTTAACATGTATTCATTGTATATAATAAGAGTAATAATAACTTAATAGCCATTATATCTGGGATGTTTCCCTGCAAGACATCACAAATTTTTACTCACATAGACATTTTAAAGTTACTTTAATATATCTTTAAAATATATATATATACATATATACATATTTTTAAAAAAGTAATTTCAAAATCTCTTGGAGTGCAGAGTGGTTTTGTAATTCATATTAGTATAATCTATTTGGAAATGTTTTAGTTGTGGAAGAAAAGGTAATGACTGGCCTTTTAATTTAAAAGAAAAATGCTGCAGATCGTGGGGTTTTGTGGTAATTTAGACAATCTTGGATTTTAAAGAAATAAATATTAGGGAAAAATCTGATAAAATAAGCCAAAGAGTAAACACATGGCAAAGCATTGCCAGAGGATAGAATCTCAATATTTGTCTTCTGAGCACACTACAAAATCTTTGTCTCACTTATGCAATAAACTGCTAGTATCTGGAAACCTATTTTACAGGAGGATGATATTTAATTCTGGATCCTCCAGTGAAAGCTCATTCCTTATTCAGATTAATATATTTTAGATCCTTTGCAACTGTCCAATAATAATTTCCATAGAAGTCTTCCAAAATCTTGACAGAGATTTGATGTGAAACAAAGCTGCAATGAGCTTGGGAAGAAACATCAAATTTCCCCATGAAAAGATGCTGGGAATTTTCCTCTCAAGTCAATGCAAATATAGATTATTCCCTTGGTCATTCAGAAACACTTCACCTGACATGAGTCTTTGCTGTAATGATCTCCAGATTTAGTATATTCCCATGCTTTTGGAAATTTAATGTGATTTTTCTTTTATTTTTCCAAATGAATGTGTAGTGGAATTCAGCTGCCTAATTTTAAACAACTGAAAGGTAAATGCATAATCAAAGCATTTTTTTCTCATCTGTGATGTCTCCAAGGAGCAAGTTTATTTCCTCCTGATGTAGATGTTTAGAAAAAGAAATGCATTGCTTCTGAAGGTTCATCATTCCCTTCTCTGGCTACTCATTGGGATTAGATATTTAGATTAGATAGTGAACATAAAAGGGCTCAAATAGAAGAAATGTATCCCGTCTTTGGCATTTAGGATAAGTTTTCCTACAGTGTCTCCCTGTATGGGTGGTAGGGCAGGGTCTGATTCTCCAGACCTGACCAAGTACCACTCACTGTAGCAAATGTCCTGCTGTTGTGGGCATTTGTGAAGAGAAAGAGAAGTGGCCCGACTCCACAATCCATTTTACAAACATCACCAATGTATTCCTGGAGACTTGTGCAGCTTTTGGCCTACAGTTGCACTCAGTTGGGACCAAAATGCATCAGAACAGATCCAGCTGAATATTTTTAAGTATCCTGCTCAATTGAGCTTTTATACTGTCTGCTTCAAGAATTTTTCTCTGGCACAACCAGAACCTCATTAGCGAATGACATAATTCAACAGGGACAACATGGAGCCAATTTGTGACATCATGCTTATGAGGGTTTTTCAATTCGAAGTGCTGGGGAATTTAGCACAAAATAGCAAAACCACTACAAGTCCAGCCCATTAAAAATCCACAGTCAGCACAAAAATCCAGAAGAAAGCTGATTTCATTCTAGAAAGTTAAAAAAAAAAAAAAAAAAAGGAAAAAAAAAAAAAAGACCAAGACAAAATGAAAATCTATCAAGGTTTTCACGATTATTTAATACATCAGTTACAACATCTGAAGTACTGTTCAAATTTAGTGTATTGAGTGATATTTGTCCTGCAGAAATTGGTTGCTAATAAGATGAAAGATGAAGGACAGCACTGAGCGGTGAAATATCCATGCTTGCTAAGCAGTGTCAGAGTCAGAACTAAAACCAAATGCTCTTTCCGTGGGGGCTATAAAATCCTGACTTTCACATCAACTTTGTCTTTGACCTTGGTCATACCATTTAAGCACTGTATCTTCAATACAACATTTGCAATACTCAGCTAATAGGAATCTGTTTCAAGGGACAAACCCAGATTGGCCTGTGGAGACCAGAATGCAACCAAAACTCTGCAGAAACTTGTTTTATTTTCTGCTCAGGTTCCTAACTGCTCCAGTTGTGTCTGTGTAAATTCTCTGACTCAGCTGTTGCTGACAGCTCCTCCTTGTTTAATACTATCTGTGAATTCCATTTCTGCACAGTTCAATTCCACTTTCCGATAATTAATAGAGATGTTAGATGAGACCAGACCTAATGCAAATTCTCAAGATACCATGAAAGATACCTTCCATAAACTTGTTACATTATCATTTATCATGATTCTTTATTTACAATCGTTCAGCCAGTTTCCAACCCACATAACTGATTTCCCATCCAAGCCAATCTGAATTAGTTTTTCTAATAGGATTTCCCCATACTAGCCAGGAAATGGGCTAGACTGACCTTATAAACCTTGTAAATCTTTGACCTCTTAATGTTGCACAGAAGCATGAGATTGCCCATAAAACCCTAACACCTCTTTGACTGAATTTCTCCAGATGCACCATAGCACTCCTCTGTGATAGAAAAATCAATGTGATGAGGAAGATCTTAGTTGCAGCAGAATATGAATTCTTGAAGATGTGGTCCCACACCAAAATCACCATCGCACTGTGCAAAGCGTTCCTTTACAAAACAGCTGTCCTTCCTGCCCTGTTTTCTGCTTGAAGAGGCTATAAGAAAGACCTAGTTCAAACTGATCTGATGGTTTAAGGATGCTCTGGATTCTTTGAGTTTCATCCTGGGCTATTCTCTATCTTGGTTACCTTTTACTTAGCTGCTTTAAAGGAAGTGAAAATGAAATAATAATAAATAAATAAATAATCATTTTCTGCCTTTATTTTTTCCCTGTCATTTTTGCTACTTCAAAGATTAGTTGGGTTTTCCAACAAAAAAGTATCAGAATCATTCCAAAGCTTTGTACAGATCTGTTAAATAGTGACAAATTACCTGTTTTAACTCTCTTTTTGAGATGAATATTCTGATGAAAAGATCATTGAACATATGCTATTACCGCATTTGGCATTTATATAACACATTTTCCCTTCAAGGATGCACTCCTTTTCCTCCCACCTCCGAAATCTTACACTAGAACCAAAAAATGGCAAAAGTTGCAGTAATAAAAGCTTGATTCTGTTAGGAGGTTAATATATATATATATATATATTCTTTAAAATTAAATTCTTAAAAAAAAAAAATCAAGCAAAACTTCAGAAGGGCTGGGAGTTCTTAAGCTTGTCAAGCCTGTGAATTTATTTTTGGGTAAATACCTAAAGCCTACTAATACTTTTGCTAATCTTGACGCCTGGGGAAAGAATGCTTTGGAGAGACATCTGTAAACATTCAGCAATGCTTATGTTTCTTTGCTTGTGCCCCAACTTCCTATGCAATTTACAATGATAACTGTGTGTACATCAACAGGGTGACCAGCAGAATTTACTTGCAGATAGAAAATAAGTTATGGAAAGGATAATTAATGTTTGTTAATGAAGAAATATCATTGGTAGAACATCTAATACCACACTTCTCAACTGCTCCTGAAGAGAAGAAGCGTGTTTGCCATTTGGATCCAGAACAGTTTGTGGTGAGGTCTCTTTTGGGGGTCGTTTTGTACTTCTCTCAGCAGAACAAGAGTCAAGAAAGTGAGAAAAGTGAGTTTGGATTTAAAGGAGAAAAATAATATTTTCATGCTGCATCTGCTCATCTCTGAAATTGTTAATGCATTTAGTTAATGAATCAAGATCTATTCTAAGACGTCCTGGAAAATGTCTAGGAAAAAGGTGATTTGTATTTAAGTCTCAGACCATGTCAAACAGATCATTATGCATTGCATAATGAACTACTGTTAACAGCATCTTTCTTCTTAACAAACTGCATATTGCTTTATGAACTAAACCCTTTTTGAAATCTGGGAATGAGGATCACTTGGGCCATCATTACAGTGCCTTGGTCTGCAATGAAATACGGCATTCACAAGAGCCAGAGTGTCTTGATGGGGGGCACACTCAGGTCCATCGAGTCTGGGTTGTGTCCTCAGCCATGCAGCAAACATGCTGGGTAGAGTTTGAAGACCTCCTTTCTCTGCACTATTCAAAACGGAGTGATCTCCACTTTCCCAGAGCTTGAAATTCTACATGAAAAAGTTCTGAGAGTTATTTTAGTTCAAAATGTGGGAAAACATTTCATTTTAAAGTATTATTTTTATCCTCTATTTTCTAATCTGTGGAATAATATGAGAGCAAATTACCTTAGAACAATTTTGAAATAGCACTCTGAAAGAACTATTGCAACAAGAAAAATATAAGTATTTAACTGGAGATATGTCCAAGTGAAACTATCGGACCCCACCCTTCACTTCTCTCCCTCCAAGACAAAAACTAAAGGCAAGGTAGACATTATTTCAGAGAAGCCTTTATTTTCAGGAGTACTGTAACTTCTCAGAGAAAAAGATTCAGGTGAAATTTTATGGGCCTGCCCTACAAGCAGCACAGATAATGTGTGATTTAGCACAGAAGTAGCAAAACGGTCCACGCTCACTTCAGAATCATTGTGCCCTTTATTTAGCTCTTCACACACATGCAAAACCGCACCACATATATGGAAAGAATGATGCTTCCCCACCAGAATCACAGCACTTGTGTAACACTGTTGGGAACAGCTACATGAGGTGCAAGAAAAGCAAGACCCTCTCTTACACATGGGCAACTTTTTAGGTGCCCTCTGAACTGGTCTTGTCGGTGATTTTTATGTTTGCTGTATATTGTTAAAGGATATAGATTAGCCATTCAGGCTTTCCCATGGTGGTATTCAGTGGCATCTCCTAGGTCTCCCACCAGCTGCACAAGGAAATTAATTGAGGTGGACTGATTTATTAGGTGCTTAATCTTTAATCCCAAATTACTTACTTTAGGTGGGTAGGCTTCATTACACTTTAATCTTCTGGGAGGTGGCATCACCTTCAAAGGCATGGGACAGGCAGGCAGGACAGCCCTTTGCCTTCTCAGATGCCCTCAGAGCAGACAAGCAATCTGGCTTTGGGGCTGGTGCAATAGGTATTATTAAAGAAAAAAATTATCCTGGGAGATGCCAGAATGTCTGCCTTCATACGAATTGAAGAAATTTTACACACCTGTGACTTTTTCCATCTTAATTGTAGCCCATTACCGGAGTAAAACCCTTCTGCACTAAAAACCAGGTAGTGATGTGCCAGTCTCACAATCTGCCATCCCATGTTATCTCCCTGGCTGCAGAGTGCACTGGGAGAGTGAACAATTGGGGTCAGAAATGCAAAAGCAGGGAGAAAGGCCGACCTTGTGGCTGTGAGAGAGCTGGCCAATGTCTCACAAAGCCACTGCTGGACCTGCAGAGCTGGCCTTGTGCAGGAACTACCCACCAATGCCTGAGCAGGGTCAAGGAGAATAAAATCTCCAGCAAAATCTCTGTGCTATACCAGAGTTGTGTACTGACAAATTATTCTCTTTGTCCTTGAGCTGGTTCCACAGTAATTTTTTATAGCTGGAAATCTTCCTGCTGCTACCAGATCACACTCGTGAGTGTCATCAAAGACCATCTCCACGCATTTCACCTAAAGCTCCTGCTCCCCAGTGGCCCGACCAGTGTAAAAGTGAGACTAATTCTCATGCCACTGCATCTGAGCATCCCTGCAGTACAGCAGATCACTTTCACTGCTCTCTCCCTTTGCAGGATGCCTCACAGCTCCTCTACCAAGCAGTTCCTTTACTATCTATTCTCCACATGAGCCTCTTGCACCTTGGTAGGTAGAAAATCAGAGATCAGGAGTAAAACAGTGAGCAACAGAGGTATAAAGACTTTACAGCTTTCACTTTCTGTCTTCTCTCTTTACCATTACACACCGTATTTGCTTTCCTAAGTTGTAGAAGACTTTGTTTCATAGGTATTTAAAGCTGCTTTTCAGCTCAAGTCTCAGCCATGCACAGCATGCCTTGCTGCTTGCACCAGGAGGGTGCAATGGATGTGGGGTCTGCATAAATTAAAAGCTTTTATAGAAATGTATGATTGTGTTTTTAAACACTTCATTCCTCTCAGAAAACCTGTCAGAATTTTTTCACCATTACTTCTGTAATGATAACTGTGCAGACCTCTGCATAAGGCTCTTTCATCTCTTAATATCTGATAAGGTTTAATATAGTCTTTTTTTTTGTTTTTTTTTTTTTTTTTTTTAGATTAGTATTTTCAAAATATTCAGCAAAACCTTATCTACATAATTTTTATTTACTAAGAATGACATATATGCAGCATGTATATATATATATGCTTACAGGATGTTAAATATAAGAACTTCTTTGTACATCTTGTCCTTACAGTGTTCCTCCACCTTTTAAGGGTTTCCTCTTCTGTCCTGTCCTTTCCTGTCCTGCCTTTCCTTTCCTCTCCTCTACTTTCCGAACATATTTTGGAAAGAAAGGCATTGGGAATGGCTGAGTTTAGAAGAAGTTATGTCAGCATAGAAACACTCTTTGAGGATGTCTAGAGAAAATGAGGCATTTTTAGCATCCTGCATATTACAGAATGAAGCTACGAGTTTAACTATGAATATTTAACAAATAGATATTTTTTATATATATGCTTATATATATATATATATATAAATTTATTTTTTTTTCTCTCCACAGAGGAAGACAGTAAGGTGTTACTGGACTTTCCACCTTTGGCTTCTGGTTGACATTCAGCCCAGATCCAAAGTGGTGAGCAGTTATTACTGACCACTGGGACTTGGAATTGCATCTTCCTTTACTCTCAACCCAAACAACCTTCTAATTGCTCCTTTATTATTATTCACGTCACGGCAAGGTCTCCAAATGGCCTGGCATTGCATAAAAGGTTGTCCCTCCCCGCAAGTGCTGACAAAACTAAAGAGTGGAATAGCTGGGAAGGAAAGGCATGAAGCAGCTGACCAGGGTCATCTATAAGGTCAAGGGCAAAGACAAATTAAAACCAGCATCTGTCACGTTAGAGGAGACCACGTCCTCTATCTGATAGCAGATAACTATAAGTCTGTGGTGCTATACCCTGCCTGTATTACAGTATGTCTCACAGTTGCCTGATTCTTAGACTTTGCCTCTTTACACATCTGCATCATATGTAGCATGCTTGAAAAGCAATAATAAGGTTGAGACATAATAAAATTTGCTCCTGCTAGTAATCCTTAGTTAACAGGACTGAGTTTAAAGGCTCTTGTCCCTGTCAGTTGTCAGACCTCTGAGTATGAGTTATCCACACAAGCTTTGCACTACTGAATCCCTGAGCAATTGGAGAATATTTTCTTTGCATTCATCATCGTGGCCACTAAACTCAACTGTTAGAGGGGAAGGAGTGAGACCCCAACTCAAGGAATAAGCTATTTACAGCCTTGCTAGGGTTACGATGGAAATTTATTAATTTCCCAGGGGAAATTTATGGCTGTGATGTGTTGCCCTGCAGAATGGCAGTGCAAAAAGAGCACCCAAAAACTTTACATTTCTTTGAGAGGTTTCTGCTCTGCTCCTGCTGTTTTATTTTCATTTTATTATTTATTTATTTATTTATTTACTTTAGGACAGCTTGTCCTGGTACAGACTAATTCGGTTACTTGTCCCTGGACTTGTCCCAGGGCTGATGGTCTGACTTTCCTTTTAGACAAGTGCCCAGCCCAGCAGAGCTATGGAAGAGACCTTTCTTAATGTACTGAGTGCATGAAGGAGTGGAGAATTTTCCTAAACATGCAAGAAATGCTTCATTTCTTGCCCACACTAAGGAAGCAAGGCTGTCTGACCACAAGAGCTGTAGGGACATCTTGCATCAAGGGCACAGCTAAACCCGCTGCAGACAGCAGCTCCACCAGCTCCTCCAGCGAGGTGGGCCCAAACCCCTACCTAGTCCTTCTGGAGAGTACAGAAATGCAGCTGGAAGAGCAACAGGGTCATTTTGGTTTTGTTTTTTGAAAAATGTTTTCCCAGCCTGAGAGCCAGAAGAAGCTACTTGCCTTCAAATATATTCTGCCTTGCTTTCATGCTACCGAGCACCTGCTCCATGCACAGCCTGCCCAATCATGTCTTGATCCGAGAGCCTGAGATGAAAACTATCTGCTGCCTCCAGCCTTCCTCCTCTGATCCTCTCCCTGCTCACATTTTATTGTTTTGATTTGACTTAGCAGCTTTTGCCAGCCAAAAAGCACTTCACAGGATCCTGAGCCACAGGCTTAGCTTGGGGTGGGTGGGACCATAAATGGGTACAGAGCTGCACTGCCGCCAAGGAAGCATCTGGAGAACACTTGTCCTTGCTGTCAGAGTGATCTCATACCTGAAACAACTTTGCAGAAGCAATAATCAGTTTGTGGCTACTGCTGATATGCAGATGCCCGCTCTTGTGTGGATGGGCTCCAGTCTTATATCCCCTCTGTCCCATGACACTCTGCCAGGGCTATTTAAGGAGGGTTTAATCTTAGAGCATCAAAAACTCCACAAATGCAAATGTAGCAAGACTCATTAAGAAGTACAGCTGCTAGAGTGAGAAAAAAAAAAAAAAAAAAGAGAGAATCTGGCCAGTAACAAATCTGCAATTACAGGTTTCAAGATGTTAAGTGAATGCAAGTAACTTTTCTACTTGAGCAATAAAGGATTCAATATCCTGTCAATGTGCTTATCACAATTGTGAAAATAGAGTTGTCTGTTTTATTGGCTGCTGTTTAATGTAGTGTTCATAAATGACTGATACTTAAATAATTGAAGGCAGTATTACGAAAACCAATCTGCTCTCAAAGACTCCTTCTAACCAGCAGTTGCTCTATTTGTTCTGATCTCAGAGAAATAAGTTCCAAGTTACTATCTTTTCTCAGACAATAAACATGAAAAGAAACAGTAAAAGTAGCATACTTGGAAAAAATACATTCATGCATGTATTTTTTTTTTTTCCGGGTTAGGACTGTGTTTTGAAATAATTTTCATTCTTTGCAGTGTTCTTTTTTAATTTTTGTTCCCTGATAAAGACAGCAAATTTGCTGGGGTTACTGACAAATCAGGGTTAAACACAGTTTCCTTCCTTGTATCTGACAGTACACAAGAAACATTCCCCATGTAATCGATAAGCCCATCCATGCTAATAAATAAAATGTGCCTCAGGCCATACTCTGGCCGTGTGTCAGGGGCAAAACATACCCAAGCAGCACTACCCATACAGGCTATTATCCCCAAAGTGGAGTAGATATGCGTACCAAGAAAGGACCCTGACTCGTACTATCTCCCAGGCCATGCCCCGGCACTGTCTGGGATTACTACCAGACAAACATCATACCTGCGACCACACGTGTGAGTTAACAGTTTACAAGGGTCAGCGCTCAGGGTAGATTTGCCTGGTTTATGTGATAAGGGCACAATCCAGAACCTAAGTACAGGAACACTGCTGTGCCACCTGGACTGGGGAAAGCACGAGCAACCTTGCCCCACGACGTATCTCATAAGTCTCCATCCAGGCTTCATACATCCACCTATGGTTTCCTACTTGCCACGGTCTATCTGCATGACCTTGGGCACGTCACTTTTCTGGCTGGGCTGCAGACTGCAGCATCGTGTAGCAATGGCTGTAATGGTGCTGGCCAGGGTCCCCAAAGCAACGGGAGCTGGGATTTCCATACAGCTTGGTTCACCTAGCCTCTCGGAGGAGCAAACCTGTCTACATTGACCCCTGCTTTGCCAGAGTGGATTTTAAACCCACCTTAGGCATTTGAAACCATGCTGCAATCTGCACGGTGGATGTAAGTGCCACCTCTCTACTTCTCCTCTGCCAAATGGAGAGACAAGGACTTCCTTCCTTATGGAGGGGCAGTGAAGATAGATGTATTCAAGGCTATAAGACCTTCCAATACTTCAGCAAGTAATGATTAAATGATCATTACCCTACAAAGACAGATTTTCTCAGGAAAAGCTAAGCGGTTTCATTACACTTTGCCCCAAAGCAGCTGTTACAAAACCAGAGCAGTTTGCTGAAATCTGGCTTATAGGGAAGGAAAAGAGTACAAGAGGTTTTGCAGGTCCCAGACAGAGCAAGAGAGGGGCTGGAACATCTCCAGATTGTCACTGTGGTTCCTAAACAAGTCCAGGTCGACACTCGCCCCGTGTCAGATGCTAACTAACCACAGCTGGGATGCCTTCATGGTTTGTAAACCCACAGGATCATTCTTAGAATAATTTTATTCAATCTGAGGTTGTTCTTAAAAGAACAAGACAGCAAAATCTACTACTATTAACCAAAAAGTGAGGAAACTCTAGAAGACTCTGGTGGGTCCTTATGGCTTGCAGGGAAGTTTAGCTGAGATAGCTCCCAAGGACGTGGACTGGTCAGTGTGATGAACCAGGTAAAGTCAGGCAGACTTGGCTGTAATTTGTCCCCAGCAGCTGGAGTCAAAGAGACCAGTGAAGATGAATCTCTGAGGACATGGGGTAGCTGAAGGCCAGCCAAGGTTCAGGGCTGAACCATGATGCCACAAATGAGTCCTTGCTGTACCAGAGAAAGAAAAACCCTAGCAAAGTGTGTGTCTCTTTCCCAGCAGCATCAGGGACTCTGCCTTTCCACAGACACATGTTGTATTTTTTTAGTTTTTCTCTAAAGTGCACCCAGAGATTTTGGTGGTTTACCTTTCTTTACCGAGAGGTGGGTAGGAAGCTCCCAGGTTTATCCCACTTTAAAGCCAGATACTTAAGGACATCTACTTTTTACACAACAGCTAGTTGGAGGATTGGAGGTACCATGCTTTGGGGAAACATTTGTGTGTGTGAATTATCTACCAATCATGGTTATTCTGTTAAATTTATAATTCATTCCACTTTTTTTTTTTTTGAACTTTGTTTTTATCTTTAAAAAAAGGATGAGCCGTAGGCACACTCTTGGTAAAAAAACACATCACAAGTGACCCCATCCTAGTTGTTACAGGCTCAGTTAGGGTTTCTCTACACAAGGAAATTAATCTGGATTAAGAGTAGAATGACTATTTCTGTATGAGGCTGGGTGATAGCAATATTAATCTAGATTATCTATGTCTCCATCTAATTAGTTTTATCTTGACTTTAAAAATAAGAAAAATGGAAAGAGGGCATTTTTATTCTCTAATAGCAGAGTTGTTTTCATAATGACCTAAATGACAAAAATTATTCGTGGGTATTTAATCCAGAGTAACTCAGTGTTTCTAGCACTCCTTGCACTCAGGACTTTCTGACGGGAGCAAGGACACTTTTCCATTTACACATGCTCAAACAACCACAACTCTGCACAAAGCAATTACTGTAACATGTACAGCTTTGGGACCAAATCCCACATGCCCCAACCATCCCTTTTACTGAAGGAAAAAGACCAATAAAATCAATCTATATTTCTGCTTTAGATTTTGGTGCAGGGACTGACTTAACTTTTTTGTTGTTGTTGTTCCCCCCCCCCCCCCTTTTTTTTTCCTAGTAAACAAACAGTAAGAAAGAAATTATAACTTTAGGGTGTGGATGTACTCGAAACAGCACTATCTCCCCCATCCTTGAGGGTCTATGGTAAGGACCACGTCTTCTTCCCTATGTCCTGAGCATGAGTATTTAGCATCTTAAGGATTTTGTTAAACTTTGTTAACCAAATCTTGCAATAGTTGGGGGAGCATGCAGATATGCTGTAATTTGCAGAAACTTCTTCCACCATGCACCTGCAAACTTCACACCTTATTTTCTCATAGCAGTTTAGTGAGCCTGATTGCTCCCTGTGAGAAGGAAAGAGGTGCTCGTGTGCCAGGGGAATATTGCTGAGATAGTTGTGCTGAATTATTTATTATTTTAGGACTGAAGGGCTGAAACTTCTTTCACCTTTTACCTCATTTTGCCTCTGTTGGAAGCCTCTAGCTGATGGGATCTGTCCCAAAACTCCAGCCCATCCATCAGCACCAGATCTAATTATTTTCACACAGAGAGAAAAAAAATCCACCTCCCTTCCCCTTCTTTGCATGCAGGTAAAGAAGCAGAGAAAGAAGGCAGGACACCTGGAACCTCTCCTGGCCCAAACCTCCTCCTGCTCCTATGGCACTCACAGAGGCAGGGAGACACAGGAGCTCACTGTGCCATTGAGGAAAACCTTTTTTTCTGGCCATATGAAAGATAAATTACCCTGCCACGACAGTGAGGCTGGAATAGGTGACAGTGAAACCCCCGCCCCCCCGGGCCCCCCCCCCCGCCCCCCCCCCCCCCCCCCCCAAGTTCGCGACCTCCTGCCCCTTTTCCCGATGCATTAACCCGTCAAGGCATTGCAAGGTCCCGAGGCTGTTCTCCACTCCCTGCTGCTCCTGGTTCCTTAGAGTACCGTGTCCCCCGCCCTCCCTCCTCGTACAGAACAATAGCAAGGCACCAGTTTCAGCTGCTTCCCGAGGAAAGCCCAGATCACACATATTTAGAGAGAAAGAGATAGATATGATTATATTTTTCCTGCTGTTTAGGACAAGAAATGAAGTGCTGCCTCTTTAATTGGCAAAAGCATGCAGTAAGAGCATACCTTTAATTTAGTGTTGGGATAGCTCACTTGCACCCTGGCTGTTGTCTTATTGGAGAGGGCAGCCTGCCTCAGATCCTCTAGCACTGAAATAATATCATCCAGCACGCATTTCTTATCCTGATTTCTCAATACACACAGATGGGAAAAAGTATAATTATAGCCTTTGTAGTTCACCTTCATTTCCAGCACGGCTCGGTGGATCTGCAGGATCACATCAGCCTGATGCAAAATATTGCCTCCGGGTTTGGAGAGGAGAATCACCCTGCCATACCTCCCCGGGGTGTGCAAGTCCGAATACAGCTGGCTTTTGGATTGATCGAGGGAGAAAAGGCTGCTGGCTAAGCTCCTCTCGATCTTGGCCAGGCTGTGGCTGGGGGCTACCAGGCTCTCCAGGTCAGTGTCAGGCTGGAAGCGGTTGAGCAGGCTGAAGCCGAAGATGATGGTCAGGACTGCGGGCACAGTGAGGAAAAACACCGGATGCCTGCTCACGAATAAGCCCAGCTTGTAGAAAAACGACTGGAGCCCTCTGTGTATCACCTGCCGCAGCATCCTCCACCAGATCCAGCCTGCAGATGCTCCTGGCCGTCTTAGAAAGCACATGTGACATGTGTAGCTCCTTACCCCTTCCTGTCAGTTTCCCTTTCTCTCTCCCTCTCTCGCTCTACTACTCCTTTAAAAGACTGCAGCAAGTTGCAGCAAGACAGCCAAATATTGATCAATGGGGTGTGTGTGTGTGTGTGTGTGTGTGGTGTGTGAGTGTCGGGGTGGAAGGGACCGGGCAGAGAAAGGAGGGGAGGGGGGGGGTTTTTGCTTCCCCCCCCGCCTTTTTTTTCTTGCCCCTTTTTCTTCCCCCCACACACACACACACTGGGAAATTTGACGGGGCGAGAAGATGATGCTGCATTTTAACAACCCCCGACCCCGCCGTGCCCCCCCACGTCCCCATTCTCCCGTCCCATCCTCGCAAGACCCCCGCCCGCCCGGGTCCCCCTGCTCCCCTCCGGCTGCCGGAGGAGGGCTTTGCACAGACACTTTGTGAAGCTCTTTCCACGGCAGCAGCCACGCTCCACTCCCTGTGTCCCGTCCCCAAGGTTGCTGATCCCCCCCCCTCCCCGACCACCCCTCCGAGGCACCCAGCGCTGCCCCAGCCTCCGCCTGGGCTCTGGGAGGGGACACAAGAACAGCTCCGGGCAAAGCCCCCCGGCCCAAATTTTCCCCCACTCCTTTTTCCCTCGTTTGCAGCCCGAGGTCGCCCAGGAGAAGCTGCCCCACGCTGCTACGAGGGAAAAAGTGGCTCCAGGAGATGCTTGGGGCAAAGGGGAGAAGCTGCCCCGGTGCCCCCTTCTGCAGCCCTTCTGCCTGGCATCTCTGCCCCTACGGCCAGCAGCTTCGTGAGCAGTGACCCAGCAGAGGTAGGACAGGGCTCCTGAACCCCTCCAGCTGGGAAAAAACCACGAGGTTTTCCAAGCAAAGCACCGACAGTCCATTACATAAGAACAGAGAAATTCTGCAGCTCCCAGGACCGAGGGAGAGCAGCAGAGAAATGCACGCGTTTGCAGCAGGAGGGCTGCCCACCAACTCTCCAGGCAGGAAGCTCTCTGCTCCTCCAGGAGCTTCGCTCAGGACTGCTTGGGACAGCAGATCCATCCCTGGCAGTCCTGACAGCCCCTCGCAGGCAAGGCAGGAGAAAAGGCAGGATTTGCCTTGCAGGAGGCTTATATTTAAATCATAAGTCTAAGTCATAGGAATATAATTAAAACCAATTCCCAGAACTGGATCTCTGCTTGGTGCATCCCCACCATCAAATTCCTGCTATACTCTAGCTAGTTTTGTCAAGCAGTAATTGGATTGTTTTGGGGATGGGACCAAGAACACTGTGCAAAGCCTGAGAGAGCAAGGTTCTGCTGTAATAAACCCTTCCTGAAACAAGGAGAGGGAGAGTGGAAACTGGGGAACTTGGGACTCTCAGCACACTATGCCCAAGATGAGCAGCAGGCTGTGCTCAGCTTGAGGTAATTACCAGTGTTTTGGAGAAAACCCATTTATTTCATCAATTACATGCTGACCCCCTTACACCTCACACTTCTGTGTGGATGGACAGGACATACGCAGGAACACCTCATCTTTGAGGGCTTTGTAGGGCTTGTATCCAGTCACAGAGCCAGTGATTCATTCATACTGGAAGCCTGAGGTCCTGCAGAAGTGTGGAAAGATGAACATCTAAGTGATGCAATAGGTAGTCCAGAAACATCGGTTTGGTAACCTACCTCACTAAAATCTGTGGTTAGATTCACAGCTGCTTTGGTAAAACTGGCTTATTTTAAAAAATATTTGAATGGTTGCTGCAAGCACATCATGCCTTTCAAATTCAAGCTGTTTTTATTTAGTGACCTAGATATTGATGATCTGGAGATGCTTGCAAATGTGGGCTGGTGTTCTTACAGAGAGCAAGAAGGAGCGGTTGAAGGTGGGGAATACCATACAAAAGACCCTATCAGCCTCCCATTTGCTCAGCTTAAAGCATTCCCCAGGATGGAAATCTGCCTCAACAACCCTAGGAAATGCTAAGCTCCATTGGTACAAATTACAGCTCTTTGTCTATTTTATGATGCACTTATGCCAATGGTTGAGTGCTCCCAGTGAATAAAGTCTAAATGTAAAGGCTTTATTGAGCCTTTGTACTTACACACATGAACAAGACCTTGAGTGGGAAGTCAGAACCCGATTCCTCATCACAACACAGGCTGGCTTATAACAGCCTTTGACAAAGTATGTCATAATATCTAACTGTGGGTGCTACTGGCAGGAAAACCTTCACGTTGAGGGCTTCAGCACGGGATGCAGGATCTCTGCCTGGAGCTTTTGGGTACTTGGTACTCTTTGCCTATGTGGCTTATGTGGTGCTGCTACCTGGTCCAGCAGGGAGAAAGCTACAAGCACATCTCTTGGATGCCACGACCTTGCCCAGAAAGCTCTCCACAGAGCTCATCATTGCTCAGGAAGTTGGCCAGATCTTTCTGGTGACCAGAGGAAGAGTTCAGGAACCCAGCACAAGGATCACCCTAGGAGAAGCAGATTCTTCAGGTGTCTAAATAAGATAACATAAAGGCTGTTTTTTCTCTGTAGCTTCTCTGGGCCTTCTCCAACTTCTGTCTGCCCAGATGTTGTCAGCCAGGAGCATTCAGACACGGCGTTGCTGAAGCACTAATCATGCAAAGAAGGAATAAATAAACGCGTGGTGAAAGGTGTTAAAGCTGAGCACATGCTGCTTCCTTCCTGGGCAGGAAGATGACAGGGTATTTCCAAACAGCACTGATGGCTGGTCTTGCCTGTCCTTCGGAGTACACCACAGCCAAGTGTGATCTGGCATTAGTAGCCCACAGGTAACTAAGATTATGAAGTGACCAGTGCATTTCGCTGGTCATCTTAAACAGCAAAATCAAAGTCAGTTTGAAGTGTGCCTCAGAAACAAGCCATGCATCAACACCTGTTCTGAAAACAGCATTGGGATATGTTGAAATTTATACACCCCTGGTGTCCTCATATGAATCCTCTTTAAAGAGGAAAAACAAACACATCAGGAATGTTAGCTGGGGGAGCTGAATGATGGTTCACAGGGTCTAGAGCCCAGAGAAACAACAAACCGCAAAGAGATTCAAAATAGAAAACAAGATTTAGTTTGGAAAAAATATCCCCAGCAATTATAACCAGGGAAAATAAATTTGAGATACCTACTCCCAGAAGGGACACAAATTATTTGGGAATAATAATTCTGCACAATAATAATAATAATAAAAAAAGCACAGGGAAAGGTAGACATGAGTTTGGAAAAACATGATATATCAGACAGACAAAGCAATACAAATTTAATTGCAGAGATATCCTAAGTCATAGGTGCACTGGCTAGGTACAGAAGAAGGAAGAGCTGGATGCTCAAAAGCCAGACTGCCATACATTCACAAGCAAGGAAATTTTATTTAAAAAGAAGTAAATACACCTAGAGTTCTATTGACATAGTGATTTTAAGTCGTTGTGGTTTAATAGTGGGGTGGGTATAGTAACAGTTAAGGGTACTGAAAGACAATAAATAGTGTCATTAATTAGACTAGCCACAGAGGCTATGTATATAAGCGTAGATAAAAGGCTTGACAAAGACAGGCATTCTGTGTCTGTACACTTAAATGAATTTCTGACCTCAGAGTGGGAAAATCTCTAGTGTGACTGTGAATTTAGTTTTAGGGTTGTGGATTTTAAGAGGAAATCCTTCGTTCACAGTTCTCAGTTAAGTTCTGACCTTCCTCACATTGCAGGACCTACTCTATGCAGGAGATGGGCAAGGAGGCAGGGGTAAGAAAGGGGAGAGGATAGCGCAGGGGAATGAGGGCATGGGAGGAAGGATGTAATAGCTAGGGCAAGCTCCAGAGTACAATAAATGAATAAACAAATGAAAACAGACACACACACACGCACAAACAAAAAAAATCACACCAGTGTTTCAGTTTGCTGTTTTTTCCTTTGACAACAGGTGAGAAAAACCTGCTGACTGCTGAAACAGAGGGTACAAAACACTGAGGTGACTGATGTCTTTTGGGGAGGTTGTTAGATACTTCAGGACCCATAAACCTTCACTCATAAATTGTGGAGGTGTTGTACAGAAACAAGATTAACAAAAGCCATGGTCAGTCAGTATGTGAGTAAGGAGACAAGGCTGTAATAGTAGAAGCAAAAGCAGGTGCATAAAGAGTCTTTGAAATTCTTGTATGGGAGGAAGCAGGTATCAGATCCTTTATGTTCTGATATATTTTCAAATGTTCAGCTTCAGTATAAAAGTTTTAAATCCCCAATTAGGTGTTATTTCCTTGCGTAACTACAAGGCAGTTGGAGACATTGCTCACATGAGTAACAGAGTACTTATATGAGTAAAGATTGCCAAGCCAGGGATATCAAAACGTTAATATTTGTTGAATAAAGCTAGTAACACATGAAATGCTTTCACATACAAAAAACAGGTTTTGAAATATATTATGCATATAACTACTGCTTAATTCTGCATTTACTCAATTATCTCTTCTCCAACAAACGCTATCTTTTAGTTTTGAAAACTAGAATCTGCCAGTTCAAAAATCAAGCTTTTGGTAATAGGTTTTTAATATATATATATATTTTTTCAGAATAATTTTCCAAATATTTCTTTATTTTCAGTTTTTCCAGAAATTGGGAGGTTTGTTGGAAATGTACTAGAAATAAATAAACATGTTTTGCTCCTGCTTAGGTTTCTTTTTGTTTGTTTGTTTGTTTGTTTGTTTTTTTGGTTGTTGTTTGTTGTTGTTGTTTTCTTTTTTTGGTTGTAAAAATATGCTTGCCATTTTCCAAGCAGCTATAGTTAATTCACACTGTTACCTGATAAAATCCTCTAGTGTTAGTAAAGACCTGAGAGATCTGTGACAAATAAGAGCTTCACAAAATGCATAATGTCAATGTATTATATTTCTTGAGAGGACTGAAAAATTAAAATGCTAACAGAAGACAGCTTGCAAAGATAGCTGGGAGCAGCAGACAGTTAAGTAATATGTTCTGTGTGGGTGGGGAGGTTAAGTTGTGGTTTTGTTTTCTTTTGTGAGAGAGAAAATATTGATTCAGTTAGAGAAAATGGAAATGAGTGAGAAAGCTACCTCAGATGAGTGAAATAATCAAACAAAGACATTCCCACATGTGTCTCTCCTTATCACTTCTGCAAAAATTAAAACTCGTATTTTCAGCTCTTGTTACTGTGCTTCCTACAATCATAAAAGACTAACAATGAATATTCATTTCTTCAGGCACCATATGTCTTTATTTTCATGTCCCTGACTATTTGGAAAAGTACTTTGAAAACAAAGATGTCTGTTAAAATCTATCTCTAGATGGAGATCTATGGAAGTGTAAATTATACCTGCTATCAGTGTCCTCCTTGAGGGCTTCATAAAGAGAGTCTATCTATCCTGTGGGTTTTCAAGCTGACCTGGTGATGCTGCTGCAATGTATTTTTAATGCTACAGATCCCAGGGAAGCTGGAAAAGACACTCCTAAGGACAGGAATCCCAGTAAGAAAATGGATGGTATTAATCCTCGGTCTGACAACATCTTGGATACTTGCCTTGCATTATTTCAATCCCTCCTTGTAAATTGAGGATAGTGTTGTTCTTTAGCCCAAATCAGAAGTTGGTGCCAGGTGTCAGTGTCATTTTCTGCTTACAAAGCTGGGTTCAAAATGAAAAAATTATACTATTGGTCTTATGGTAGAGATCATCATCATAAAAACTCCTCCTAAAAGACTTCCTGATGCTCCTCTATTACAGGCTAGCTCTGCTAATTTTGCCAGCCTGACTCTGCCTTTTCTGAGATGGCCTGAGATGGCCTTTGCTGTGTGTCCTCTGAGGACAGGGCTGAATGCAGTTAGAGAATCTGATATCAAAACTGATGGGAAGGAGCAAAGGTATCATTTAAGTGCAGTCAGTGTCAGGATTTTATTTCTTTAGACCAATGTGAAACCAGACTATATGCAATAAATCTGATCTAGTGCTGTTGTTGGCTGTTTGGAGGTATGAAGGGGCATGGCATTTTCACCAAAGGGTAAAAGGTATCATGAGGATTAATGAATGCTTTACATAAGAAAATAATCTCAAGATGCACTTAATTATTACTAAAAGCTGCATTGCCTTAATTTATTTCTAAAAGGGGACCAGCAGAACGGGGTTCATGAAGAGCAAACCTACATGATCCATGTAGGTACATGCCAAATGTCCAAGCACTGCTTCTTTCTTTCTGCCTGTTTGTATTAAGAGTAATGCAGAGTTCAAAAAACAACACAAAAAGGTACTGAAGTAGGCTGAGGCAACATGTAGCAATTAAATGTGGCTTGGAGGGGAACTGGTCCTGTTGCTGCCACATAGTTCCTATAGGATGTTACTCAAATAGCTTAGATCCATTGGGTCTGTAAGTGTCTTACCTGCTTGGGATCACTGGGTCTATTTTGTCAAACTGCTAAATGTTTCCAGCCACAGTTATGATGGGTGTTGAGCTGCGGATCCGAGGAAGCAGTGCCAGAGCCCATTTTCTAGCCCTAGGGCCAGCTGGCACAGCCTGGCTGTGTCTATGGCATTACAGTTTCTCAGCCTCTGCAATAGGGTAGCTGTATCCAAACTGACAGCTCAGAATGGTCCCTGGTTGGTGCTGAATCTTTAACCACACTCAGGACTGGGTTGGGAAAGCTCTGGTTGTCCTGGGCCAAAATCATTCCAGGGACCGTTCTACAAATTGTAGAATTAGATGATTGCATTCCACTTCTTGGGAATGTTCTCTGGCAATATTTAATTTACTGATAGAGGGAATTGTAAGATGGGATTTGCTTAATCAAATATAGCTGCCCACATGTCAGAGAGTTGTCTGGGCCTACCTGGTTGTCAATGGAAACACATGGGCATAATTTCTATCATCATACAAAATCTACTTATTGTTAAGTGGGTGTCTAATAATGGCCACATGGATTGCACCATAAAAAAATGAATTAAATAACAAAGATGATAAGAGCAGTACAGAAACACTAGATCACCATCTTAATATAGATCACCCAGGGTAATTATACTCCAAATCTAGGTGTCGTAGTCAATAGTAGGAGCAAAACTGGGCAAAAATCTGTGGCAGACCAAAGGATTCCATCTTAAATGAGAATTCAGTCTTAAACCTAGAACCATCCTTTCTTACACTTCATTAAACTTCTGTTTTCCTACCAGTACCTCAGCTTTTATCTTCTGAGTGCTTTCACAAGGTGTGACTAAGTCTGTGTATCTCTGCATATAGGAGGGCCTGATTCTGTTTGCAGGTCCCCTGGCAGCAGTGTAACAGCAATTGTAACAATTTGCATTTATACACTTCCTTCCATCTGATAGCCTCAGAGTGCTTTACAAACACTGATTGATTATGTTTCACATTACTCCTGTGGGATACCTATAAAATAGAAAAATAGAAGAGTGGATTATGAATGGCTGGAACTGAGAGATAGACAAGAAAAGAAAAGAATAGCATGCTGTTAGGAAAAGGAAGGACCATTACTTCTCCATAAAAACAAGAACTCAGTGATCTTCTCTACATTTACACTAGCTAGAAATTCAGTTTTTAGGACTCAAATTCCTGGCAAAGTAAGAATTTAACTTAGATTGCGTCTTGACTTTAAGGAAAACTCTTGATGCTCATAATTTTTGACACAGTAGATGCAATATATGCACTGGTGAAGGCAATTCTGAGTTGTAGTAAATATTTTTATTGTACTGGACTAATTTAATGGATTTAATTGTGAGGAAAACTGCTTAGCCAATACCTGTGAGTGAACAATGAAGAATCCTCTAACAATAGAGACAATATATTTTTATAAAGGTCAGTAGGAATGAGGAGGAGCTAAAACAGGTGTTTCTTCAAGAGTTAATCCAAGCAAATTGGATTTGTTCTGAGGAAAAGCTATACTGGAAAAATCACATGTGAACAATGAGGTGGCAATGAGAGGGAAAAAAGTGTGTCCTTGAGCAAAGACTCACCTCCCTGCTCTATTTGCTAGTCAGCTCTCTACAGAAGTTGCCGTCCCTTTCCTAACACATCACAGCTCATGTGGAGTGGTTCACATGCTAAGCCCAGAGAATCCTCCTCACCATTCCTCCTCACTACTAGCAAAATAACCTTGTCTGGGATCAACTTGCTGAGTGATGGCAATTGCTGTGCACTGTTGCTCCATTCTCTGCATTATTTAGCATGCTGACAGTCTTTTTGTTATCTGCAAATATTACCAATGGCGACTGCAAACTAGCAACAGACCTAGCAACAGTCCATGCAGAACTCTACTAAAAGCATCCTCTCCCTTTCACGATTTCCCATTGACAAACTCTTTTTCAGGTTTGTGAATTAGCCTGTTCTTAATCTCTTTAAAATGTACTTTATTTATAATATATGGAGCTAATTTTTTAATCAAAATGTTATGCAGCAAAAAGTCAAACACCGTATGGAAGTCTAAATATATTACATCTTTGTTGTTACCTTAATTAGCCAGCCTTGGAAAATCATCAAATATTTAAATTGAATTTGTTTTATGAGACATGTTTTCTGTAAAAATTTGGAGACTAGTATTAATTAGTAATACTCCATATTAATTATTTACACTTTATTAATTCTGTATTAATTGTTCTTTTTTTTTTTTTTTTTTTTTTTTTTTTTTTTTTTTTCTTCTGCTTTTGGTTTGTTATTGATGTTACACTGGCTTTCCCAGGAGATCTTTTTCATCATTTGTTATTACTGAAGTGCATCAGCAGGGTTCCCATCCTTTGGAACATCCCCTGGATTCTGTTATTTTGGAAAAAGTTTTTCTAGAAACTCTTGGACGTGAAAGTTGTCTCAGCCAGAAAATTTTCCTGTTTTTCTGTACATAGCCTATCTAGTTTTCCATGGCTGCATTGGGTAGCTCTGTCAAAACCAGAGGTGTTATTTCAGATAACTTCTATAGGAGACAAGGAATACAGAAGAACAAAGAGAAGTAGCAACTGCAGGAAAAGCACCCCAGTCCCGAATGAGCCTGGAATTTTTTGAAATATGGGAATTAGTACAGATAGCTAGAACAGTGAGAAGATTTATAGACAATTAAGACCTGACGTACTACACCTATCCCCCAAAATTTTAAGATTATCACATCATTCACAGCCCAGCCAGGTACACAAACACTGTGTCCCCCCATTTCTTCCTCTCCCTTCTGCATGTATTGCTTTCCTAAAATCACCTCCTTAAGCCAGATTCTTCTGTCTTTGTTGGATTCTAGGCATCACCAAAACCCTCAAGTTTCTGCAAACTGTTGTAGACAAGGATAGAGTACTTCCTCTCAGCATTCATCCTCTGTTGCAAGAGTCCAGTACTATTCTAGCCTAAGAGAAGAAAAACCTCTGCTGATTGACGGGAGGGAATGGACACTGCTATACACCAACTCATAAACATTTTCTTAGCTTGGATATTCTTGATCTTTCAGCAACACAGGTATTTTAATAAACCTCTTTTCCACCTTATTTGTTAGAAGCCTTAAGAAGATTTAAATAATTGATAACTTTTTCTTCTGTTTTCAACAAGAGGATCAACTGTAATTGTATCACATCACATGGCTAAAAAAGTGAATGTCAGAAAATAAAAACTAAAAAACAGACAAAAAAAAAAAGAGAGATGGCAGAGAACACTTAGGTATATTAAAATTGGATTCTTAGATAATTTACAGAAAAATATCTTGGTGCTATTGTTCAGTGTCCATGAACTCCTGGAAGTCAGATAAGATTCCATAACGTAGGAAAAAGTAAATGCAGTGAGCATTCTTAAAGGGGAAGAGTAGGAAGAAAAACCCAAAGAATATTGACAAGCCAGCCATACTTCATTTCCATTCAATTTAATTCAAAAATAAAACAAAACAACAACAGGTAAAATTGAACAATAACAATTTGAAAGGACATAGGGAAAAATGAGTAGTTGAGTTTTTTTCTAAGAAAAAAATGACAGATGAATTTATTTCTTTTTATAGGAGGCTTCAGAATAGGGAAGATGAGCTAGTAAAATACTTCATTTTAGGATGTCTACTGACATTATTTCATATTATTTTCTCACAAAAGGACTGCAGAGACATTCTTCTGGTAAAACCAAAATAAGGTGGATGAAAAACTGGTCATAGAAGGACTGCATGGAAGTAATTATTATTATTATTTTTTTTCATTTTCCAAATGGCTGGACTGTGAAAGATTTCTCAGAACTCTTTATTTGTTCAGGTGTTACTGAATATTTTGAGTTATGTCTTGGATGATCAAACAGAGAATAGAAATATTACGTTTGCAAATGGAACCAAATGGAGTGGGGGATGAAAAGATGATACAATGGGATAGAAATCTAAACAGGGTGGAAGAAATGCATGCAATTTGACTGAACACATTTGTACACTCCAATAATAATAATGGATACAAAACTTCTGTATTAATAGATATTTTTGAGTACTTTTTTATTATTTTTTACTGTGTCATATAGGATATGTTTCTATGGCGTGTCACATAATCCTTCAGCTTACATTTTAAGGCCTGAAATGGCTTATCTTAGCCACAGTGTTTTTGTAAATCACAAAGAGATGAAGCAGAAGTACATTCCAATTTACAAGTGTACAGGGCAGTCCAGGCTTGGACTTTTATCCTGAGGACATTACTTGAGGACCAATTACCATTTGAAAAAACTTATCTCAGTGTTGTTTCATGATAGCCAGTCTGCTCTGAACTTTGATTCCTACTTATTGACCAAAAAAAAGGCCATCATCATTCTTTTGTTCATTTCATTTGTTGAAGGATTGTTATAATTGCTTGTAGGTAATATAAGAAAATAAATTAAGTTGGGCAATGTGACTGTCTCCCTTCTCCCACCCTGAAGGGGACATAAAACATCACTGTCTCCTTACTGACCTCAAGTTACAGAAATCTCTATCACTGCAATAGTGATTTCCTCCTTGATCCTTTGAAAATTCATATCTTTATGACAGGAATCTTCAGAAATTGGTGCCCACTTCTGTCATACTTGTTAACCCCAAAACGAGCCATGATATGCATCAGATTGACTTCACTACAAACGGGTTCCACTGCAATGCATGAGATATTGTACCTCCTGAAAAAAAACATGAATTGATGCTTCAGTCAATATTTTTCCTCTGATGTTCTTTGCTGAATTTAATTATTGGGTTTGACTTCAAGATTCTGTCATCATCAGCATGAAAATGATCGCCTGAGTAACTACCACAGCAGAAACCTCATCATTTGATCTCAATGGCATTTAATTAAATTGAAATAAAAGATAAACAAAACTTTTCAAAAGCAAATTCATCTCTGTTTAAATATTTCTAGTTCTATCTCCTGTGTAGTCAGGTTGCCCAGCTCAAACATCAGTAGCTATGAAACCCAGTAGGTGCTTCTCTTAACTTAGAATCATAGAATCATAAAATATCCTGAGTTGAAAGGGGCCCAAGGTTCATTGTCTTCAACTCCTGGCTCTACACAGGGCCACCCCAAAACCGGACCCTACATCTGAGAGTGTTGTCCAAACTTTTCTTGAAATCTGTCAGTCTCAGTGCTGTGACCAGTGCCCTGGGGATCCTGTCCCAGTGCCCGACCACCCTCTGGGTGCACAATTTTTCTCTTTGTGAACCTGTGTTGGCTGTGACCAATGACCTCCTTGTCTTTCAAGTGTTTTTCAATAACTCCCAGAATAATTGTTTTCAATAATTTTACCAGGCACTGAAGTAAGACTGACAGGCCTGTAATTGCTAGTATCTTCTTTCTTGCCCTTGAAAACTGGGACAACATTTGCCAGCTTCCAATTGACTGTGACCTCTCCAGATTCCCAATACCATTGAAAAATAATTGAGAAAGATCTTGCGATGACATCAGGCATCTCTCTGAGTATCCTGGGATGAATCCCATTGGGCCCTATACACTTATATGCATCCAGGTGAATCAGCAAATCCCACACAGGTTCAGGGTTGGCTGGCAGTTTATCATTACCACTGTCATGGTTCTCCAACTCAGGGCTCCAGGAGTCTCAGAGCCCATCATCAGATGGCTGAATACAGAGGTGTGTAGAAGGCATTAAAAAACTCTGTCTATGTTCCTATTTGTGATGTGACCATCAAGTAATAGACCGATGTTATCTCTGGCCATCCTTTTGCTGTTAAAATATTTAAAAAACCCTTTTTATTCTTCCCAGTAGTACTGGACTGCTTCAACTCTAACTGAGCTTTGACTACATGAATTTTCTCCCTACGATAGTGAACAGCATCTCTGTAGTCCTCCCACATTGCCAGACCTTGCTTCTAGTGGCCATACGCTTTCTTTCTGCCTAAGTTCCAGAAGGCCTCTGCTCAGCAAAGATGACCTTCTGCCCCACAGGTTTCACTTCTGGCATTTTGGAAATGCCTGTTCCTGTGCTCTTAACAGGTGGTACTTAAAAATTGACCAGCACTGGTGGACCGCAATGCCTTCAAAAGCACTTTCCCAGGGAATCTCACTAGCTAGTTCCTTGAGCAGCCTGAAGTCTGCTCTCCCCATATGCAAGGTTGAAGTTTTAGTGGCATTTTTTCTCCTATAACAACAGATTTTAGACTTGTCTACTTCATGGTCACTATGGCCAAGATGGCCGCCAATTGCCTTTTCACCCATGAGACCCTCTCTGTTTACAAGCAACAAATCTAGGAGGGCACCTTTCCTAGATGGTTCTCTTAATACCTGTACCAAGAAGTGACCATCAAGGTGTTTTAGGAATCTACTGGACCTGTTTCTATCAGATGTATGTATTTCCAGTTAATGTCTAGAAAATGGTGGAGTATTATGAGATGTGTACCTAACCCTAAACTTTCTTCCCTCTGCAGACTTCTCAGGTCTTCATGCTCTACTTCAGTACTTTCAGCTTGAGACAGTACTGCTCTGTCTAAGAAAATATTCCTTGCAGTCTGCATATGCTATAGTAAAGAACAAAGCAGACATGATTTTTCTTTTTTTTTCAAAATATTTGCAATTTAGTCAAAAACAAGGAAGATTTAATGTTTTATGTGTCCTTGGTAAATAGAATACTACGAAATAAACTTCTGCAAGAAAGTCATTAGACTTCTTCTCACACCAAAAACTTTTAAAATGAACACATAAGACTGTCAAGAGAAGGGGTGTGATTTCCAGCAGTGAAAGGTTTTATGAGTCTTCTATGAGTTTCTCAGTGGTCTCAGTCTTGAAGTTCCTCCTAATAGATGGGTTCCCCCTAATGGAGTTGCTCCCAATGAAGGGGTTCCTCCTGATGAAGCTCATCATCCATGAAGCAGAATATATTTCTTCAACCTTACCCTTCTCAAGAACTCACAAAATACAATATTAAGAAGTATGAAAACCTGCTTGGTATGTTTTTACGTTAATTTTCAGTGGTCGGCAGAATCAGGGACACCCTTCTGCAAATATTGGATATTGTCTACTTATATGAATTTAGTTAAGCAAATACACAGAATAACTCAGAATAACATACATTTAGGTTCCTTATTTTTAAATTTCTGTTTTGTTGAAAAAGTGTGAATGATAAATTGATTATTTACTAAGGAGTTAATTAACTTCCCCTTCTCCCCCTACCAGTAAATGCCAAATAGCTTTTGCATGGATCCTGGAATTTAATTAAAGTACAGAAACCAAGCATTATAAGAATCATTTTTATTAGTTAAATAAAATTATCTTGAATGTCGTAGATGCATAAGCAAAGCAGGAGAGATTTTAAAGACATTTTGCATCTAGGATGAATTTAAACTATAATCTCTATAAATAAATTGCACTGACTGCTTCAGAGCTCCATATTCTCTACACCTAATGATAGTTAAATTGTACCCTATGCCATATAATCCTTCCAGACTGGAATAAAAAATGTTCCCACTTTGATTCCCAGTTGGTTTCCTTACTTTGAATGAAGTAGCACCTAAAAAAAAAAAAAAAAAAAAAAGAAAAAAAAAAAAGTTGAATGTATCATTGGAATAAGTAGAAAATGTTCTGCCTTGACTAACAGTCTAGTGGCATTGGCATCAATTTAGCTCTTAAATTCCACTTCTATTACTTGCTCCATGCCCTTCACGGGTTAAATGGCTTCATTCTTTTATAACTTTAGTAAGAACTCTGAGCTGTTTGAAATTGTTTTAGTTTAAATGATTTATATAAATAACTGTAACTATATATCTAATTCCTAGGCTATTCTAAGTAGATTAACAGAGGTGTGGATTTCAAATTAAATATTAATGATATTTATTGTTGAAGCAAAAACCTAATTGAAAATGTCATCATTTTGTCTCATATAATTTATTTTTAGCATTTTATTAGCTATAGATTTTACCTATAACTTCAAAGTTTACAGTGTATTTTGTATTGTAATATTGAATTATTATACAATAAGAAGTCATGAACTTCATTTATGGGATGGGATACAACTTACCTATCATTAGCTGTTTAAAGCTTATGTGCCTAGTAACATCTAGTTAGGTAAATCTTTTAATAATCAACAAGAAGAAATCTCCAGCAGGAGGTTCATCTCAGACTTGTACTAGATCTTTTTGTTAGCATGGGGTGAAATAGCCTTTGGATATGATTGTTTGTGTTGGGACTATTGATGATTCCTGAATGACAAGTTCAGACCATATACCTGACCTCCAGGTGCCTGGTCAGATACAACAAACATACCCTTGGAGGTTATACTGGTTACTGGTGTTGTCAGCTACCATCATTCTGCCAGGTGGTCTAAATAAATCTCACTGCAATGGGGATTAAAACCCAGTCAGGAAGGACATGAAAGTTTCCCTTTGGGCATGAAATATCTTTTTATTTTTTTTTATTTTTTTTGGACATGGAACATTCCCTTAGGAGAGTGTTTCAGTAAGTCTATTCCTCTTCAGTATTGATGTCAACATGGCTCTGTGAACAGATGCAATTACAATTCTCAGCAAACACAAGGAACTGAACCTATCTATCATGAGGTAATCCAAAATGGCCTCATCATGACAGACTGGCATTTTCTCTTCATGTCCACATCAATCTCCCCTATGGAAGTGCATTTTTCACACATCAACCATCAGATGTTCAGGCATTCCATAAGCTAAAGCCCAGGCTGCTGTCCAAAGGAGATTAGGGCTCATCTCCAGACAAACACTCCTCTGTAGAAGGTTTATCTTGGGTGTTTTTCTTTCAGTGAAACAGAAAGAAGGAGTGCTTTTTTAAAAAAAATAAAAATTTTGCAATGCCATTCCCCTAAGAGCAGCCTCAGGAAAACCAGCACAGGCTGAGAAGCTGACCAGAAGGAAGTCTGAAGGTTAATTCCATGCCCTTGGCATTCTCTGCATAGGAAAGCTGCCAGGAGTTTCCTTTGTCACATTGCTTATTCTGGAGGGCATTTGACGTCACTTAACAGGTAAATGGAAAGCTGCACATGAAATAAATAATATTATTGAGTCCAAATATCACCACAGCTTTCTTCTTGAAAACTGGTCTCTTTTTCTGAGTGCATTTTACTTTGGAAACACTTTTTTGACTCATTTCAGATACTCTTACTTGCTTCCCTTTAGATCCATTCTCAAGACCATGCTGACATGTCCTCATCATGCCCTTGCCCACTGCAGGAACTCCAGATTTTATTTGTTATATGCAACAGCAAATAAAGACAAATAAAGCTCCTTTTTCCCTTATTTGTTGTTGTTGTTGTTCAGCATTGTATGAGATTTCTTTCACTTCCAGACTGTGCCATCTTTTTGGGCAGTGATTATTCTTATAAAAATATATAAAAAAATATCTTATTTTTTAGTGATTATTCTTATAAAAATATATTCCATAAAACATGTACTTATTGTCAAATAACATTATCAACAACAATAATAATGACAAAAGATGTATAATTGATGTAAAATGCTCTTCTGAGGAAGCATATGTCAAGATAAAAGATGACAACTGGACTTACTCAAACTACATCTCCTAGGAATCTGCATATAAAGGATGATACCAGTTATCCCCTTCTAGAAATTCACAGCTATTGTAACTACATGAATATATATGTTTGACTGGCCATGGACCTCATCTACCACCTCCAAACATCCACCTAATGCTTGTCTCTGCAAAGTTGATACAGATGCCAATAGTGTAGTGCAGGGAGAAATGTGCCCTCCTCATTTCCTCCATATGTTCTCCTCTTTACTGAAATGCTGAAGTTTTTAACTGCACTGAGAAATATTTGGTTGTCAGGTAAACACTTCCTGGAAGACATGAAGGGATGTCTGTTCATCTGAAGTTTGTGTGTCAGCAATTCAAAGCAATGCAGCTTCTCAATAAAGACGTGTTGACATGAACTAATGCCTTGCTGGAGCTATCAAAATGAATTGGCCTGCTCATTCCTTACTGTTCCTTATTCATGTAGTATAATGGAAATAAAGAAATCAAAACTGGAGGGTCTGACAGGATAATAGGCTTGTGATGCTCTGAAAATAAATATCTACCTCTGCCTTGACATTTATTATCTATAAACTGTTTGGCTTCTTTTTGGCAGCTTTATTGTGTCAAGAGACCATTATCCTGTCACAGCACTTCATTGCACTGACTTTATCTCTTAAGCAAATTTTGGTATTGAATTTACAGTTCTGTATGTATTTCCAGCCTTAATAGCTGAAAGCAAGGCAGGACTGGTCATTGAACACACAGGTGATGGGACTGCACCAAGGTTCCTGGGACAAACCAGCTCACGTACCTGGTAATGAAGAAAGGGTGCTGGTGGGGAAGCTCCTGGCAACTGGTGAGAGAGGAGACCTATTTCCTTCCTTGCACCACAACACGGCTTGCTGCAGGTCATCTCTGTGTGTGAACAGCTTGGAGCAAGCTTTCATTGCAGAATCAAACATCTCAGTGGATGTTAATAATTCTTTTATTGTGCTTGGAACCAAGGGAAGAGAATGCACTGGTAATATCATTCATCTTATGGGACAGTATCACCCTAAGCATATGCCCAGTAATGAAATTTTAAAACAGGATGAAATCAAACCCCAGAGTTAATTTGCATCAATTTATTTCTGCATGAAGATTGAATATTCTGAGATTGGCCGGATAGAGTTACTGGCAAAATTAGCCCAATGCAATATGAAAAAGATTTTCATCCTGCCATAGGCTTTTGTAGTATTTCTAATGCCAAGCAAACAAAATCCTTTGAATGCGTATATTATGTTGTGAATCCACTGATAAACCAGAGTTTACAGTCTCCTAATGCCTCAAGAAATATTTGCTTCCTGGAAGAAACTTATAGAGACAGATTCTCAATATCCCAAAGAGGTATTGTTTTAGGGGAAATGATACTGCTTTATCCAGAAGGCCATAAGAACCATCCCTTTTATGTTGCCTAACTGATGATTTATTATGTCTTAATAAAACAAAATCCATGAAAACCACTCCCACAGACTTTTATGGCCAATTAGTAAAATTCACAGACAGCTCACTGGCCAGAGTACCAAGCAAAATCTTCCAGTGCCAAGGTTCTGTAGCGTGTTGATGATCTTGTTCAATTTCATTTATGAAATGCACTGTAGCTCCTATAGTGTGACTCCTACCTCCTTTGCAATTTGACATCTAGCTTTGCAAAGCTACTCCAACTCAAGTTCAGCCACCTTTATTTATGCTTTTATGTCATGGTTTTGGCTGGGACAGAGTTAATTTTTTTTGTAGAGGCTTACACAATGCTGTGCTTTCGATTTTTCATGAAAGTCGTGGTGATAGAACACCAATGTTTTAGTTGTTGCAGAGCAGTGCTTGCACACAACCAAGGACTTAGCTCCTCATGCTGCTCTGCCAGAAGGAAGTCTGGAGGTGCACCAGGAACTGGGAGGAGATACAGCCAGGAAAGCTGATACAGCCAGGACAGCTGACACAGCCAGGACAGCTGTCTGACAGCTGACTTTTATGTATAACCATAGCAGACCTAAAAATCTGTCCTGTTTTTTAGTAACAAGCTAAAAATTTTCTAATTTCCATTCTTTACCTTGCCTTCAGTTCTTAGAATATAATCTTTCTACACATCACCTGTGTCATTGCCTAAATTTGGGAATGGAAGAGTTTGTGAATGTTAGGTTCAATGACTGCCTTTTCACAAATAGCCATTAATTATAAAGCAATTCCCTTTTCCAAGCTGTAGTGTCCTATTTTTAAGACCGTATTCCTTCTATTTTCAACCATCTTCACATCTCAAGCACAGCAAGAAATCCTTCTCGGGTGTCAGATGTTTAAAAAAAGCCCTGTGCCAAGGGAGGAAAGTGCTCCAAATCATAACACTAGCAAATATGAGCACGAACATGCTTCCATGGAAAAAGTATAATGCTTGACTAGATCATAATACATGACCACAGTGCTTGAAGTTGGCACACACATTTGCATATATTTCATCCAAACATCTTTACTGATCTCAGAGTTTCAATGACAGTGATTTTTGTCCTTTGTCAGTGACTTTTTTGTCCATTTGTTTGTTTTACAGCTAGAAATTTTACTCTGGGCAATTACCCCAGTATCATCCTCTATCTGCCAAGAATCTACTGGAGAGAAGTAGCACGTATGTGATGATTAGGGATAGATTTGATCGACAAGCTAGCCTGCTACAGACTATTGCAAAAGTCCTCCTGCCTCAAGATATTTTTATTTTGCACAAGAAGGCAGGAGTCTATCTCACTTGGTTTTCTGGACTGTGATCAGTGGAGACAAAATTGTTCCATGAGGGTACACGGTCCATCTTGTCTCAAAATCAGTAGGATAAATTTCTCTACAGAGGTAACACTTTCCTCCCTTTTGACTGGAAACAGTATTGTGGCTTCTCATATAGCATAATTTGAATCACTTTGCAGGTTGTTTGACAGTATTGACTAGGTTTCCACTGAGAATAATGTTAATTTAAATGCTTTAATGGATCCACTTGTATGTGGGTGCTACCACTGAAATGTGTGAAGCTGGAGCTGAGTCCCAGGCTATAAGACAAGCTCAGAGGCTAATCCTGCTCTGCACAGCACCCCCTGCCTGACTTGATATTTGGTCTTTCTTAGGCAAAGATTTTTTTTATTTTTATTTTTTTCCAATGAGCTGAAGAATATTATGTAATCCCTCATAATTTATTTTATTGTTCTTTGTCCAAATTAACATCTGTATTTACTACTGTCAGCCTAACTGCTCTAAAATCTGAGAGTTTGCAACACATACCTTTGATTAACTGAAACAAGTTGAGATTTTCAATGGGTTTTCAGTGGAGTCAGGATTTCACTTCTGAAAGTTTTGGTGCTTTTCAATATGCTGAGGCAGTCTGATTTTTATTTTTTACTAAGCATCTATCTTCAAAAGAGGATTCTGAAATCTTCACTCTTGCTTTCTTAATTCAGACCTGCCAAAAAAAATTTGGCTGCTATCCAACACTGAAATACATTCCCTTTTCTTCCTTTTTAACTTCCAGTGACGTTAAATATTATATGCATTAAAAAAAAAAAAAAAAAAAAAAAAAAGTTCTAATACATAATGCAAAGCACAGCACAGCTGGTGGAGGAGGGTGTGGAAGAAAGCAATTTAGCCTTAGGCCACCCATCTCTGTTTTCTTCTATATCTTTTTGGCAAGAGAATGGCATTAACACCAAGTCTCACAGTTCAATACATTCCAAAAATCATCAGATGCAACAATATGCAGGTATTTTAACCCCCCCAAAATATAAACTGTAGTATGTTTCTGTGCATTAGTGGTGAAAATAACTGTACAAATTACATGAATTTGTTTTGTAATGTTCATAACTAGAACAGGCAAATGCATGAAAGAAATAAAATTGAGAGAACATTCCTTTGAAAGAAGTTGCAGACAGGCATAAAGAGTATGAAATTTATGTTTTAATTTTGCATCTTCTAAAAAACTTAATAATCTACTATTAAAATGAAATATAATTAATGTAAGAGTTTTTCTATTATTATTTGATTTATATATATAATGAAGAAGTGATATGTTGATATTTTTGGAGGACAAAACTACTCTTCCCACATGTAGCATGTTAAAGCTGTAGGAGAAATGATCAGTATAACCTGAAAGGCATCCAGAAATCTTTTAATTCCCAACTTCTTTAGCTAGTACCAAGGTTGGTACTGGGAATATATTTTCCTCTTGAATATATGGTCTTTTTCTTTGCTCTTATTTTTAATGTTGTTTTATGTTATTAACAATACCTTATGCTTGCAGGGATGACGGAAAGCTTGAGTCCTGTACAAGTGTATTATACAGGTAAGTGTCATCCAACAGAGTCTGTCACGATTTGTAGCTATCTTAATGGGTTGTTATGATAAAAATATTAAGCAATAATGGTAATATATGTTTGCTAATTAATTCAAATAAATATTAAATCTTGTTTTAATGAGGGATAAGTAAGGGAAAACTGAGTCCACATAATATGCTGATCCTTTATGTCCCATGCCTGCATAAAGAACTTCAACAACAAAGGTTTTTGCCTCCAACGGGGCCAAAGATCAAGTCTGTTGTGCTTGGCAGAAGGCTGTCCTTCCAGAAACTTTCAAAGGATGACACTTGAATGATTGAGGCTGCAATGTTTGTTCTCCCTCTGTTACTAAGGGTCATTACTGATGGAGGACAATGTTCTGCAACATTTTTTGCAGGAAGAGACACCACTTCTGATTGTCTAGTGAGAAATGTGATATTGTAATTCACAGAATCATATTGACATTATTAAAAGCTTCTAGCTTTTTAACATTGGGGGTTGAATGAATTCATAGTGGCTTGCAAAAGGCCATGAAATTAAAAGCAGATTAACTGTGTGTATCTCTGATCCAGTGTATTTAAAGTAAATCTCCTAGCAACTCCAGTGATATCTGGATTAGTTCCTAAAGAGTGTATTACTTTGATGATGATGGTTACTGAGAATATTTCAGTTGAGCAACTTAGAATCTAATATTTGGAATATTATGGACTATTTAAGGTAGATGAGCCCTGACATATTAAGATGTGAGTTCTACTATGATACAAAAAGTCTCAATAATCTTGGCAAATCCTGACATCATCTTTTAATTGTGCTCCAACTGCTTTCCCCTGGAGCACAGATCTTTTTTGGGCTGTTGATTCAAACACTGTGTCTTCTGCATATGAAGTGTGCCTGAAAAACAAGCTTTGCTGTCAGAACTTAATCCAAAGGCAAATAAAGTCATCAGGAGTGTTTAAGTGTGACCTTTGCATGGAACAAAGGCATCAACTAATAATGTTGCTCTAAGTTTTTGAATTTTATTTTTTACCCAATTCCTTCAGACAAATGATGGAGCAAACAAGGTTTGTGGCAGAAACTTTCTTGGAAAAATGAGCTTGAAGGGAAAATAAAAAAATATTTGTAAAAACAAATTCACAGACACATAAGCATGTAAATTCATGAGAAACTCTTCTAAGAGATCATATGGAAAATCCATCTCACCTAACTCTATTCACCTAAGGAGTACAAAAAGCCCTCTCTATATAATACTAGCATAACTCCTGTCACAAGATAAAAAGTACAGGGTCTCATTCAGAATTCTACTAAAAAGCCATTTGTTTATTAACAGATAGCAGTAAAATATATCTCAAATTAATAAATAAATAAAGTTACCATACCAATGATTTGGCTGAGTACTATAAATGAAGTAAAACCAAGTAATAAACAATGCAGATAATCACTGTCTGTGAAGCTAAGAAACACATATTTACTGTGATAACAGATAAATCAACCTGTAAAGAAAATGTGAGTATTGTGAACATGAAAATTCAAAGTAAAGCCACAATGAGGCACAAGACTCAATTGTTTTCATACAAAACAAAAACAAGAGATATTTACTGAAGCTCCCAAAAGAAGTGAGCTTGCCCAATTTGCTGTGTTTATTGTGAGACCCTTCAAAGAAAGGAGAAATAAAGGACCTTCTGCTACCAATGCCCCCCAAGCCCACATTAAATGTTCTCATCCCATGTTTCTCCTCTCCCCCCTGGCACCCTGAACTTTTCTCACAGGTCTCTTCACTCACTACTGGTCTGTTGGAGTCCCATAAATCCCTCCCTGGCCCTAACCATCAGACCTTGCAAACCCTTACTGGTCACTTCCAGCCCTCTCTGCCATCTCCAGGTCCAGACAGCTGCTTCTAAGAAGCCCCAAAGCAGCCAGACATGGGCTTGAACTGTCTTCCAAAAGGTCTAGAAATTGCCTCATCTATCCATTTTTTTTGTGTGTCTCGAAACTGTCTTTTTTGTCAGTGGTGCAAGTAAAGAGAATTGCTTTGCTCTGTCAAGAGTGAGGACTGGAGTGTACTAGAGTGGTGAGAACAGAAGGACAGAAAAAGAGATACAAGAGAAGGACAAATAAAAGGGATGGAAAGAGGATGCTTGCAGTCACCTTAAAGAAGGGAAGACAATTCAGGAATAATATGGGGAATATACAAAACCATGAGTCTGCTTACAGGGAATTAATTATTGAATAATGCAAAGCAATAACTGTGCAAATGAATTCTGCAGTAAAATTAATTACACAGTGAAGTACTTATTACAGCAAGAAAGCAAGGCAATCAACGAATGTCAAGAGTCTAGGAAAACAATGGTAGCTTGCAGAAAATAGGATTTCAGTTCAGTTACTGTCCTATAAGATAGATATTTTGTTTAGGTAGACCTGACATTAAACTTTTACAGTATTTTTGTCTTCATTTCCTTCAGATTATTTCATAACAATAGGTGATGTGGAAACATCATTTGATTTTTCTTTTCATACTTTAGTTAGAAAACAAACACTTGGTCGCAAATAAATGTAAATGTTAGTTAGAAAACAAACACTTGGTCGCAAATAAATGTAAATGTTTTTTAATCAAAAGCTGTTTTCCAAATAGTATACAAATTTTCAAACAGTTCAGGAGCCTTTCTTCAAGGATTCTGTAATTCACTGGAAAATATCACCTAGCTCTACGGTACAAATGAATGATTATGGGAGCTGCCAGTGAGTTAAAGGTAATGGGCAAAAGAAAAGGAAAACAGTAAACAGCAAGCCTATGACTGCATGGGATGGGTGACTACCACAGTCCAGAAATACATGTCATAGATCCTGAAAATGTCTTCTGGTCAACCAAATATTTTGCCACATCAATCTTTGTAAGCAGAAGAGGGGAAAAGCCCTGTTCAGTGTGGAAGCCAGGAAAAGAAACCCAGTGCATCACTGGAATAAAGACCCCCCCCCCCCCCCCCCCCCACTCCCAGTGTGATCCATGCACCGAACACTTCTCAGAGTGCTTGGATTCAGTCCAGTTTTAGTGCATCAAGGCTGCCTTCAAATTCTATTCATACCTCCCATCTAGACTCCTCTTTTGCTAAACAACCTGCCTACCACCTTGAAGAGTCATGAGCTTAATTCTGTTCTGCCTCATCTATGCAATCCCTAATGATATCAGTGGAGTAGAAATAGGGATAATTGGAAACAGAATCCAGCCAATTATCTTTGAAATTTCAGTTCATAATGTGAATAATGGAAGGAAAAAAAAAAAAAAAAAAAAAAGCCAAAAAAGCCTTCATCCCCAAGTCTGTCTCCAATGAATAGTAATTTCTCAGAATAAATTTATTTGAGATTTATTTTATTGGCTAAATAAAAGAAAAAAAATGAAAAGCAGAAGAATGCATATTGCACACAGAAACCTACAGGGAAACTGTAACTGCACCCCTGAAATAAAAGATTACCAGCCAAAGAAGGAAATCATCAATATTTAGTCTCTTCCATCTGATACATTGCTCTAATTGGGAAGTAACATTGAAGCTTTTGAATGTGACCTTGTGTGTTGATTAGGCAACTCCCCCAGCAGTTGAATCCTATAATTTGTCCCAGCCATTTTTGGAGAACACTCTGCATAATGTGGAACATCCAGGTGTTTACAGGAATGCTGCTGCCTGAAGGATCACAGGGAAAAATACACGGATTGAGACACTGCTTCACGTACAAGCGGTAGTCAGAGAATCACAAAAAGATTATTTCCTTTGCTATCCAGAGGGAAAATCATAACTAAACTTCAATCGCTGTGGAAGGGAATGGTTGCACACAGCAGTGTGTGTTATATACCCTATGCAAGTTACACCCAAATTACACCAAAGGGCTGCCCCTCCAGCAACAGAGCATATGGGAAGTACATTAGTAAATCAGTAGAAAATCTGGTGAAGATGCTCTTTGCACTTAACTAGAAATATAGCAAGACCTGACTTTGTACTTAACTAGGCAAGAAAGGGTGTAAGCTATGAAATACCAAAAAGCTGTAGCATTGCTGGGCCTGCCACCTTGATTGCTGATGTTTAAATGGATTTTCTTCACATCGCAGAGGAGGAGCTTCAGTAGGTTTTATATGCAGCACAGTGGCCGTGATAAGCACCGGGGAGTGTTACTCCTGATTTAAACTCAGGGGTGTGATAAACTGTGTAATCAAACATTGGCTCTGCATGTTGAATGTGATCTCTCAGCTAAACAAAGTAATGCAGAACAGAACATTTTGCACGCAAGGAAAATTAGAGAGAGCATGCTAATGGATCGGTCCTATTTAGCATCCTCTCATCTCTCTGTGAATGGTGACAAATTTAATTCCTTCCCTAGGCACATTTTGCGTGTGAACTGAAACTGGAGACTTAATTGCTCAAAATGTAATAATTTTGATTATTTTGTTCATTTCCAAGAAACAATGCTGTGAACTCCATTGATTCAAGGGAATCATTTACTAAATCCTTACCAGCTCCAAGTCATTGCAGTTCTAGAGAAGAAGAAGTTGTGGTCATTTTTAAAGGTACAAGGTCTGAATGGGTGCAAATATCCTGCCAGAGTCCAGAGGAGAGCAATTGAGCACCTGGTGTGCTACCAACTTTCATCCAGAGTGTTTCCAGTTTATGCAGGTATAAGAAATTGCTGCTCTGATGTATCATAACAAACTGATCAGATAAAGCTGTTTTAAAACAGCTTGTTTTATTAACTACCTGAGTGAGATAATGTTAGAAATAACTTGAGATAGGGTAGAACCTGGGAAAAGCTCCAACACAATATTCAGTCCACTTTGTAGAAGAATCCACAACTACCCTCCCAGTGTTTGGCAACTCAGAGTTTAATTAGCAAAAAGTCTTGAAAATTTATTAAGTACACTCCCCTTGCCTCCATGATTCTCACTTCAAATCAATGCCACTAATTAAGCCAATTTAAGCTTGAGCAATAAGGTTGAATGCAGATGCAGTGTTGTTGTACAGGGTGCTTGGGTATAAAAGGTGATATGAGAGGTACCTGAACAGAGGAGCTTCTTTCTATCCTGAGATCCTTCACCATACTCCAACCAGGCTGTGCAGTTTGGAAATATGCTGAGGGAGATCTTATTGCTATGAATGTGTCATTATTTGTCACTTTCTAACTCAAACTCTGTACTTTAAAGTGGAGCTGCTGGCTTTTGTTTAGCTCTACCTCAATTTCTTTGTAGAAGCTATGTTTCATCCCGTCTGATGTTGGCCATCACATGATGGATGTCTGGTCTGAAACACTCATGGTCAGCAGGGAGAGAAAGGGAACTCTTGCTTCAAAAGCATTTGTCTTCCTGAGTAACTGCTACATGTGCTGATGCCCTGCTTCCCAAGAAGTGTTTCCCATCACTGCTTGGTAATGGGAAGTAGAGCATTTTTTTTTTCCTCCTTTTGCTTTATTTTTATTCTATTAAACTGCTCCTATCTCAAACCCACAAGTTTTGCTTTTTTTTCCCTTTTTCTTCTTTTACTTACATCTCATTTTCTTTCCCCCACCCCCACATTGTCATGCTGAGGAGGAGAAGAGAGCAGCTGTGTGGTACTTACATGATTATCAGGTGTTAAACCACTACATCTGGTCAACTAGATGCAAAAATCTTCAAGGCATGTCCAAAGAACTTTCAATTCCCTGTGTCATAAGAGGAACTGATTCCCCTTCAGGTAATATGTCTCTGCTGTCTGTTAGTTATCTTCTCACATGGTGTTCCAGTCTAGATTTGCACCTAAATACAGATGTCTTCAGGCAGGCTTAAATATGAACCAGGGACTCATCTTAACTGCTCACACATCAGGCTTTAATACCTTTAGAGATGTGTCACAGTATCTGAAACATACACCTGGTACTGACAGATGTGATAGGGATCCCATGGGACACTAGTACCTTCTTGCATCTCCCATCTGGGAGGGCTCCAGAGGGACACCGTCCTCACTGAGTGCCTGTTTGGGTGGTTCTGCACAATTATTTTAATATATAGCTAAAGTTTTGTAAAATTTTTGAACTTTATATAGTTAAAGAGCTATTTCTTTTTCTACAGTTTTTTACTATAATTGACCAGATAAAAAATACTGAATAATGCCTTTTGTTGCATAACTGTTACACTCACACATTTTACTTTTGCTCTTGACAAAATCTTGAAATTTGTAGTGGGTTTACTGAAAAAAAAAATAATAATAATAATAAAAAAATGTATCTTGAAATTAGATCATTCTACTGAATTCAGTGCCATAAATAAGATGAAAAAATATTTCTGTCCCAGATCATGTGTTAAATGGTTATTCATTTTCAGTCACTTCAGCAAATACCAGACAAGAATTTAGTAATATCACCTACATTAATTTTTGGTGCAGTCTTCCCAGTACTAGTCATTAAACTCATTGACTCTTACTACATTGGTCTTCTGGATGTTTATTCATATTCAAAGTGATGCTAAACTGAAGGTTGTTTATTGGGAGCTTTCCCCAAGCATTTGGGACAAAATAAGGAGAGAATATAAAGCTGGAAGTTGGCACTGTTTGCAGGAGATGCAGAAAAGTATATCTCTCAGTTTTAAGTGAAAGAGAATAAGTTTAAGAAAAGGGGACTAAATAAAACCATGAAAAAGAAGAGAGTTTTCTTATATTTGGTTCAACAGTAAAGAAACAGCACAATTAAAGAAAAATACAGACATAAATTATGTGGTCAAAACAAAGCAGTAGGAAAATGACATTTACACTCAAATTCTGGATAGACATCAACAAAAAAAAGCTATGAGGGTCTGAGACATCAGGTGCTCAGAGCCTGGATACAATTTATCTGGACACATGGATGAGTAAAACTACTTCTTTTTCAAGAATTGTCTGCAAGATTTAGAAACATCTTGATGTGGTGGAAAGAAAATTCTGTGTGAATTTCATGACCAAACGTGATTGACAAGGATGATAGCATTATTTTCCAGAAAGATGTAAAAGAGAGAAGAATACAAATACTGAATGGTGGAGATTAGTAATTTTTTTTTTTTTTTTTTTTTTTTTTTTTTAGCAACGTTCAGTTTGAACTGAGACATAAGTCAGGCTAGAGATAGACTAACATCTTAATTGGACAAGGCAGATGGATTATAGCTCATAGAGTTTGTTCCATTTTTCTTTGCTTTGCATGAATAGAATTGTTTCTCTCCCAAAAGTCACCAAAGGTCCTACATTTCCAAAGCAGTCTGTTTTTCAGGCTCACAAAAAAATATGTATCATGACCAAAAGAAGATACATGACTCGACTGTGAGGTTTTAAGAATGGTTCTAGGGGAACTACTGTGTTCTTTTATACTGAATTGAAAATTAGGCCCACGAAAACTACTGGCCTCCTCTAGATATGTAAGCCATGATATTCCTCCATTGGGTTGGTGTCTGGTAGATACAATATAAACATTCTACTCATACGTTTTTCCTGTGGTGCTTTTTCCATGGCAACTTTCATGTGAAAGATCTACAAACCCTTTTGAGAAACAGGAAATGGATACAGTCATGGAAGGTTAAGTCACTGGAGAGAAAAATCTTCACTTCTGGTTCTTGGCTTTATATTTATCCCACTACAGAATTTTTCCGCTTTCTCACACACAAACAGAGCAGCAGAAGAAACACTCTTCAGACAGTGATGGCATTATAGGATTTTTGGGGTCAACACTAGTCATCAGGTGTAGCCATTTTATTTAAATGACCCATTTCACCGAGTGCAAGAAAAATATCTCCTCTCCAGCCTGTTCAGAATGCAGCTATCCACTGCAAGATTTGGATTCATTGTCATAAGTTCCAGTATTCACTAAACATTTTGAAGATCAAACACACACACACAAAAAAAAAAAAAATAAAAAAAAAAATAAAATAAAATGTGGTTTTGGCCAAATCTGTTATATAAAATGAAAGAATACGAAGCAATCTCAATCGTCAGCAAAGAAAGAAACAAGGTAAACACTAACTTAGAATATTTTATTCATTTACCTAATCAGCTGTTGTAAATTCTGACAAAATACAGCACTCATCTTTCCTCTCTATCTAATCACAGAAGAGACAGACTCTATTTTTCATGTAATACAATACAGCACACTGCAACTACCAGACAATAAAAGAAGATACCGTAATGGTTAAGCTGTTAAGAGCACACATTTTTGTTGTTGTCAGACAGTAGTTGTATGGGAGCAAATTGAATATAGCTGAAGCCAATACATAATACTGATGAATCACCTAGCAGGCAGCCCAAAGGGACACTGGCTTTGGGAAATATTAAAGAATGGTAACAATATTAGCCCTGCAGGTCCACCCCCTCAGATTCAATATAAAGCTTCAGTCAAGATCCTTTCTTAGATTCATCCTAGGACTTTTTCTTCTGGGCTTTCCTACAGGTAACATTTATTTATCATTTCCAAATCATGTGATGCCAACATTACTGTTTGTATAAGCAATTGGACATGCCATATATATCTCTTCCCCTGCCCTCTCCCCTGCCCTCTCCTCTCCTCTCTCCTCTCCCCTCTCCTCTCTCCTCTCTTGGAGCAGGTCCGGAGGAGGGCCACAGGAATGATCAGGGGGAAGGAGCACCTTTTCTATGAAGAGAAGCTGAAAGAGTTGTAGCTGTTTAGTCTAGACAAGTCTCTGGGGAGACATTATTGTGGCCTTCCAATACATAACTGATCCCACAATAAAGATGAGGAGACACTTTTCCAGGGTCTGTAGTGATAGGACAAGTGGTAATGGTTCTAAGATAAAGAATGGCAGATTTTGATTAGATATAAGGAAGAAGTTCCTTCCTGTGAGGGTGGTAAGGTGCTGGAACGGGTTGCCCAGAGAAGCTGTGGATGCCCCATCTCTGGAAGTGTTCAAGGCCAGGCTGGATGGGGGTTTGGGAAACCTGCTATGGTGGAAGGTTTCCCTGCCCTTGGGACATCTGCAAAAGGTCAACCACTTAGATTAGACAGAATTTTCTGAATATTTTGGACAAGCCTGAAAATTGTTCCTGGTGGATGGGTTAATGTCTTTCTAAGACAAAAGAGTGTTTTTTTTGTTTGTTTGTTTGTTTGTTTGTTTGTTTGTTTTTTGTTTTTTGTTTTTTTACATTATTATCAATTTACTTTTTTTATAAAATGAATCATATTCAGCCTTATCAACCTCTTCTCAGAATAGACAGGGTTAAAATAGCCAGAGTCTTGGCCACAAATATTATTTGCTGCTCTACATAGGAACAAAAGATATGTTCCTTACAGTTAGGACCAAAGAAGCAAGGAATAATAGGCTATGATGATATTTGGGACTCACCCTCCAAAGGGCCATTCTACATGGCTCAAATTTCTGTTGTCCTGCTTGGCTTCCACACCTCCAGCCCAGCCCACAGTCTCCCTCTGCAAGCATGTACAGCAGGACAAAAACATGCACAACTATCTTAAGTATGAAGTGGGATTCAGCAGACCAAGTACAGTGGTGGGATTTGGCTTGAGAGCAAGACAGATAAATCTAGCAGGTTGCATCTAAGTGTCTGGTGCATTAGGGAATCAGAACATAAGTGCCTGGTGGCATATGAAATGCATTAGAGCATCTAAGATGTTAGCACAGGGTTAAGAGATATCTCAATGGATACATAAGAAACTTGCACAGATCTTGGTCAGCAATCATAGACCTGATGGGCTATCTCAGGGCATCCCAGATAGCATTGTAGAATTATTTTAGGCAACTAAAACTATGTTTAACTGATGCTGCACTTTGCCCAACCTGTGTCGCACGTCTGACTATAACCCCAAACAGCTTTGCCCTAAGCTGGCTGTCTCTTACTGAGCTTTTGACCTTGATTGCTTTCATTTTTTATCCCCTCAGAAGATTTTCTAAGCCACATCAGATGGCTCTTTTCCCTGGTATGTGAAATACCAACTTGCAGAAAACTCAGCAAAGCAGGTAAAGGAGATGAATCCTGCACTTAATGGTTCATCCTTCCAGATAGCCCTGTCAGCACTTTGTAGAAGCGAGGTTTCAATTTGCACTTAAAATATGGATCCAGTAATGGTGCCAACTTATATTTATCTCTGTCAATGAGCTTGTCAGCCACAGCAGCTGGGGACACGATTCAACAGCTACTTCTTCTCACTGGCATTAGAGCTACAGATGCTGTATTTTAACACAGGATTGTTGTTCATTCCAGTAATTAGTGCAAGACAACAGTTCCAAGGCTTGAGGACATTTCATTGAATGTAACAGTACTACCTATTCCTCGCCCCCCCCCCCCCTCCCCCCCAGTGGAGGAATTAACCCGATTATTAAGTATTAATATCTTTTTGGAGGGATTTCTTATTCATGGCATAGCAGAAAGTCTTGGTAAGGCTTTATCTTGTATATTGAATGGGTAAGACTCCATTAGGAAATAAACAAACAAGCAAACAAAACCTGGGGAGTAAGAACTGTTTAACTTAAGTGCCCAAATAGTTACCAAAAATCCTTTTAAAGTCATCTCTGCAAAATGTAAGCATCAGAGACACAATGAGCTGGGATCTTTTCCTTTAGACACTTATTTGTCATGGTGACATACAAATTTTACATCTGAGGTTGCATTCCCTTAAAGCTGGCAGACATCATGATTGGCCATGTATTTTTTAGAGCTCCAGCACTCTATAAATGGTTGCATGTGGTCTGCGTATGGCAAGGCTACCTTGTACATAAAGTCTTCAAGGTCATACACAAACAGCACAGAGGCCAATATCAATGGTGTATGTTACATGTTGTATGGCTGGATATAAATAATATATCCTTACCCATGAAAAATAAGAGGAACGTACTGGAGAAGGGAAAATAAAGGGCACAGACAAGAGGTGGGATACATCTCACCTAGCAAAGCATATTGCTGTAAGAACTAGCAGTCTTCTTTATACCCAGAGAAGAGAAACTGGCATTTCAAGTACGATTCACCTGGCCAGTTTTAAACACTAATATTAGGATAAGAAACTGCAAACTAGACAATGACACTGTGTCAGCAAAATCTTCCCTGAGAAGTTCTGAAGGAAATTAGATAGAACATGCTTCTTTATGAAATAGGGAGTGGGAGTTTGCAAGAATTTACTTTATTAGTGTTATGCATATGTGTATAGATAAGAAAACCTGGCTAAGATTTAGCCAAGATGATATATACTTAATGAAGCCAGTAGTTTGGAAAACATTTCTGGATGATAAAATGTAGCTAGTAAATTTTGCTTTCCCTGAATAATAGTTAGTTGTTTTTTTTTTATATATAAATATATAAATTTGGGCTCATTTCAAGGTTGGTGGGTACAAGTAATTATATTTTATGGAGATAACAGATTAAACTTTTAACACCCATATCCAGTCAGCTGCAATGTAAGAGCTAATAATAACTGTCCTTGGGAAGATTCAAAGTAGCATCCAGAAAAATCAGAAAAGGCCAGCACTCACATTCCTGAAATAGCCAAGAAAAAAATAATTGCAATGGGTAAACAACAACGAAAAACTGAATATCTTTGTACACCAGAAACAGAAAAAGAATAAGTTAAATTTAAAAAAAAAAAGAAAAAAGAAAAAAAAAGAAAAAAAAAAGAATCCTTTGTAGGTCACCTTCTAAAAGAACAGCTCAAACAGCTCACAGTCATCAGAAAAATAATTTTAAAAAAATGAAGTAATGAAGAAAAAAGTTTGAAGGAAAAACAATTTGAAATACAAATAAAAGTGGCTAAGTTAGAAGAACGGTGATTGCTTTAGGCTATCTTTCATTCTCAACACGTAAAAGAGAGGGCTATAATGATGGCAGAAACTGATAATAGAACACAGATCACTTGAATATATTTGAACCTGAAAATCCAAAATTATAGTGAATTTTCCGGTATAACATTCTGATAAAGCAATAAATGACATTGACAAAACACTGTTGAAGAAGGCCTTACTAGAGATGGAGATCATGGGGAGAGAGCACAGAATGTTTATGATTGATTACTTATTTATAATAATAATAATAAAGAGAAGCTTAAACCTGATCAGCAATTACACTAGCTGGTGTCTTTGACAGTTCAGGCACTTATGAGCCATGAATTCATGGACATCCCTCTCGGGATAAAAATACAAATTGCACAACTTTATTCAGCAATCACATATCAAGGAGACTCTCTCACTTGAAGAAAAACTATCCCCAAATCCAAAGAAGTTTTCTAATGATTAAATGCCTCCAGGTTGTCTAGCTTTGGTGACCTTCCTAATGCACTAGTGAGTAAAAAAAGGGTAATACATAGATATTTGGGGACAGAAATTTACTGCACAGATTTTTGCATCTGAGACACCAGTAGTCTTACCTATCAGTGGAGAAAGCCAAGCACTTTTAAGAAATGATGTATGTAATGTTGAGATAAAATGCATTTCATCTTACAAGCATTGAATTCTTTCTCCATTATTATGAAGGGAATCTAGATAACTGTGTCATAGAAAAAAAAAATAATAAAATAAATCAGCATTATAGCTGGAATACCCCACCAGTAGCTTGTCTGCAAAACTGTACACATTACTTTGTCTGGGTGCAAGAAGCCTTGTGTTCTTACCTCGCACTCAAAGGCTTATTGGAAAATACTGTTTCCTTACCAGCCTGAAAGGCAGAGAGAGACTTTGCTGTTGGCTGATACACTGAATCTGAGGCAGCGTAGCACATGAAGGAATGCCTGTCGAGAGCTAAAGGTGTCCAGGACTCTAACAAGCATTCCTGTTTGTAGGAAGCCTCACCTCAGGATGTGAAATTAGCACATCACACTACACTGACACCTTGTTTGCTCTTTGTATTAATACCTGGACATGTTTCAGGGCTCTGACATGGTGGTCTATCAGTAATTAAGATTAAGGCAAATTCTTTGTTGACAATTCACTGATGAATTGACTTGTCTCTGCATTCAGCCCCAGATTTGGAGTTTGCTTCATTCCTTAGCTGGGACAGAACCCTTGTTATGATTTATTGCAACCCTTATTATGATTAATAGAGCTCTACATTGTTCATCTCCAGGGTAATGAAAGCTGGATGCCTGTCCAAGGAGGATCATGTGGTCTCAATTTTAGATCAACCAGCTTGGTTGCAAGCTTTCAAGCAAGGTTTTTGGGAAATTCTGTTTCTCACTGAAGGAAATCAACAGAACAACTTTGATATTTTTTCCTGTGTTTTTAGTGTTTCTAACTGTTGCAGGACTATTTCTGTTGATTTTGCAATGTATTTGTAATGTATCATCATTTAAACAATATTCATTTAGTATACTACAATATATTAGCAGCTAACTTAATGTAAATTACTTAACACGATGAAAACAGCTTGATAAAATTTAAGTGAAAAACTATTATTTTGGTAGGAAATAAGAGGATGAGAAAATTTGGAAAGTAAGAAAACTTGGATGGAGGAAGGTGGTTTTAGTTTGCTTTTAGTTCTCACTGCTCTACTCTGCTAGTTATAGGCAATAAATTATATTAACCTCCCTATGCTGAGTCTATTTTGCCTGTTATGTTAGTTGGTGGGTTGGTCTCCCTGTCCTTATCTCAACACTTGAGCCCTTCCCTTGAGCCCTTTTCTCTTTTCATCTTCCTTTCTTCCCCTGCTTTTGAGGAGGGAGAGTAAGAAAGCAGCTGTGGTGGAGTTTAGCTGTCCAGCAGGGTAAAACCATAAAAACTACCTGTTAATTATCCCTGTAATTGCTTATTTTATAAATCATGTTCTTCATGTCTTCTAATACTGCATTATTTAATTTATATAATATTTATATTATAATATATAATATTTAAACTCATGTAATGCACATCGTTTTTTTTTTTTTTTTTTTTTTTTTTTTTTTTTTTTGTCTGTGTCAATGTAAAGGTAATTTCTTGTCACCCTTGATTTCTATCTCATGTCTGGGAGTCACTATATAAAGCCTAAAAAGCTTCATTAAACTTCTGGATATTACAGTAACTATACATAATGAATATTTGCTTATACAATTGCTGACTACTTTTCAGCTGTGAATCTGCCCTGTAAGTTTACACCAGTAATTGTTAATTCCTGAGATATACCTCTCAGGTGGGTCTGTATGAAAAGCAAATGAGGTGACTAGCACTGCTCACCTCGCCAGCCTCCAGAGCTGTTTCCTATACTGAGTGGAAAAAAATGGTTCTTAATTGACTCAAGCCAGGTGTGGATTGAAAAATCGGAGAGGCTTTTCTGTATAAAACCTGTTTCACTTTGTGCTGGCATGGATTTAGGACTGCTCTAATGATCAGTTTTCATATCTCAGCTAGGATGGGTAACAGAGAGCTTGAGGGTCAGTGACCTCTTAAACTGTTCCTGGATCTACAAAAGACTACCTGATTTCACACTAAAATTTCCCTTTCAGAGTAGGCGTCACTTTAACTATGTGAACTCTAGACCCTGATCTGGGGTAGCAGGATATCATTGGTACTAGGGGCTCTGTACCCCTGCATACCCAATGCTATTGGTGTTTCTTTCAACAGTTATTTAGTGAGTCTGCCAAGAGGAAGAAAACCTAATTACAACATGGTCCTTTTATTAGGCTTGTGATTCGCAATTCTTGATGTGATTCATTTTTATCTGAACTGCTGGCATCTTTAGAATGTAATATCTAAGTTTAAAAAGGCTAGTTTAAGGACTATTGTGTTCCCACTTATTTTATTTCTTCATAATGTCATCTTTTCATGTCCTTTTTATAGTTTTGGTAAATACTGCGACTATCCTAGTGTTGTACCCAAAAATGCATGCTAAAGTATAATGAAAATGATTTTTATTTTAAGAATTCAGTAAGAACAGAAAAGACCTGCAAAAGAAGCAGAGAGAACCATTGGAACAAGTTATTTGTGTCTTTTGGGAGAGAGGATTGGCTACTCTGAGCACTGCAGAGATCTCGCAAAAAGGAAGGGAGAGAGAGAAAGCCAGGGGAAGTAAATAAATGTAAATGTAGAGAAATGGAAGAATGGAGAAAGCTTGCTTTCAAACTCTCAAAGATCTTTAGATGCCTAGGATCCTTTAAAACTAATGATCTCTTCCGAATTTCACTGGGCATTTAGCGACAGATGCTCAGTATTTTAGACAGGTAATTTGGATGTCCAAATCTGACCATCCGGGGTAATAGATGAAAGGCACAAAAACAGCCACAGAGTGGAAATACTCAAGGCCAAACAAGAAAATTCATAAACAGAAAGAGAGATGGGAACATTGCTCCTGGGGACTTTCTGTAGAAGTATTTTCCAGACACAGCTGCAGTTATTGAAAACCATGTTTCTAGTTATTTCACCCAGAAGCATTTGGGATCAGTACTGGAAGTCTGCAACAGTAATTCTCCTGTTAAGTTTTAGGCTTCTGGAGAGATGAGGATACACTCCTCTGTAGGTGAGACTAGTTATTCTGACTGTGTCCATTTGCTGACTATTGAGTGCAAATTCCAAAAAAAAAAAAAAAAAAAAAAAGAAAAAAAATAAAAGAAAAAAAAACCTACAGCTGAACAGATTGCTTGCACAAGCCAGAATTGAATATGAGGCCCATGGCTTCTTTGCCCCCAAAACAAAAACACCCAAAGGCTTGGCCATACAGAAGAAATAAAATAAAATAAAATAAAATAAAATAAAATAAATAAAATAAAATAAAATAAAAATAAAATCTCTAGTCAACGCATCAATAGTTATCAAAGAATTGTGCAGCTTCCAACTCAAAGCAGGCTACAGAACAGCACCCACTTGTCCCATTGAAACATAGCCCAGGTCTTTCCCCAGACTCTTGGCAGAGTCATCTTTAAAAAGTCCCCAGATCAGCAAATGTTCTAGAGTGGTTTTTTGTTGAAGGAGGAAAACAAAAACCTGTTTCTTTCAAACATCAATTTTGAGTGCAAGTTTGGTTTGCCCATGCTGTCCAAAGTATAATAGATAATACATTTTAATGGGACAAATCCTCACCCAAAGAGTTCAGTGATATAAATAAATCTTTTTCCAGCTCTACTCTGTTTGACATAGGCTCAATTCTAATCTCATTTACAGAAGTCTGACCACGACTGGCTGTATTGAAATCGACTGAATTTTCCTAGTGTGAAAATAGGATCAGGCCCTGTGGCTATAATTATGAATAAAAATGGTTGTATAAAATAAGGTTTGGGGTTGAAAGGAATCCCACTGACAGAATGAGACACAATGCTTTTTTATGTCAAAGAGAAAAAAAAAAAAAAAAAGCACAATATTTAATAAAGAAATAAATGTTTTGCAAACTTCTTTGCTTGCTCTGTGCTTGTAAAAAGCCTAAAGCTTCATAACAAAACTGGGAGGTGTGAATCAGATGCCTCTGCAATCCCCTTCATTTTGTTTAATTACTTTCACACTACACAGAGAAATTATAACCAAAATATGAAGTTAAATTAAAATGTTTTTAGTACTAGACCTGTAGGTGCAGAAGGACATAGCCATTCTTATTCATTAATTTATTTTTTTCTTTTATCTTTCCCTTTTGCTCATTTTTTTTGCTCATTTTTTGCTCAAACAAACAAAAAAACACAACATATAAACAAACCTCAAACCTTTTTAATTTTTTCACTTCAGCCATTCCCAATGAGCTCAGTGCTAGCTCACATTTTTTGTACTGATCGTTGTAGTCTTCTGTTAGATTGTTCCTACACCTGGTCTCTTCAGAGCAATCCTGCTGTGAGTTCTCTGACCATTTTTCTGAGCAGCATTTTTCATTGAGTACCACTGCAGCCTTCTCTTACTGAATCAAAGCAATGTTCAGCTTTATACCTACTCTTGATATCTTAGCTCTTTCTAATTGATTATTGTTTTATCTTGTGATGATGTCTTGCTCATGGCCTTCTTACTTAGCTAGCTGCCAAATTCAGCTGCTAATTTTCCCAATGTTTTGACATACCTTTGTATCTTCTTCTATTCAGAGCAGTCACATACATGAAACATACTCCATAATTCATGGTATATTTCATTTTTCATTGCCAAAATAGTTTTCACTAGTAGAATTGACTCTTCTGATAAATTTATAGTCTTCTGTTTTTTCTTTTATCTTTGGTTGTGAGAATGATGCATTTTATCTCTGTTTCTTCTTGTGAATAGTTATTGTCACATAATTCATTAATAATACAAGGAAAGTCTTTTTGTTTGTTTCTTATGCTCTTTCAGTCTTGCTGATGATACAGTATACAACTGTTCTTTCACCACCGGCACAAAGCAACTGCAGTCCCTTTCCTTACTAATTGGGCTATCTTTATCCAGGCTAGTTTGGGTTATGTAATGACCATAGCTACAGTCACATAGAGTACTTGTCTAGGTATTCATCAAACCTCTCAAGTTCTTCAGCTTGCTGAGTGCTCTGTGAAATTGTATTATGCAGACATCAACTCCAAGGTGTTTTGGAGCATTTCATGAGCAGAGATCAGGTCTCAGTTTGGTCCTAAGAAGAAGAAAGGAAAGGAAAGGAAAGGAAAGGAAAGGAAAGGAAAGGAAAGGAAAGGAAAGGAAAGGAAAGGAAAGGAAAGGAAAGGAAAGGAAAGGAAAGG
>NC_048895.1:111997331-111999445 GCF_011077185.1 Oxyura jamaicensis | reverse complement strand
GGGAAGGGAAGGGAAGGGAAGGGAAGGGAAGGGAAGGGAAGAAAAAATAAAAAGAAAAGAAGAAAAGAAGAAAGACATCACAATCTACTTGCAGAATTAATAAATTAAATATATTTCTCTTTCTAAATATAGATCCATAAACACTGAATGGATATCTGAGGATTCTCTGAGGAACCTGTTTTGCAGGGGGGTTGGACCCAATGATCTTTTGAGGTCCCTTCCAACCCCTACAGTTCTGTGATTCTGTGATTCTGTGATATCACATGTCTAAAAGGAGTAACTCCAAGGGCAAGGGCAAAATTAGCTATGCCCTAAAATATATATTCTCTTGACTGTTGGAACTGCAATTTCCTCAAAAATCCAGCCATTATGTGTTTAGGAAAGCACCTACAAGGTGTTCAATGGCTGAGCCAATGCCTCATTGGCTTCTGGCTAATAGACTTTTCTCCAATGATTTGGAAAGTGTCTATAAGCAGGATTTTATTGCATAATCCCTCTTTTTTTGTATGAATATTATCTGCATGCTTTGTGAATGAAAAGCATTATGTGCTACAAGAGCTAAACATTATCATTTATCTTCTCTGACTGAGTCTAGGAAAATGGTGGCAGTCCCAGTGTTTCAACAAACTGTAAGACATTATCTGTGAGAAACTGGGCCAAGAATATGGATGGGGTAAGGCAGTACTAACTAACAAGTTTCTCTCCACCATCTTAGCTTTAAAAAAATAAGTAAAATCTACAGTCAATCAAGGACTGTAGGATGATGTATAGAGAGTTCAGTAACATTTAGTTGGATGCAGGTACTTAAGTTCAAAATTCACATCCAAAATAAAAACTCTTTTCACCAAGAGAGATGCTTGAATTTAGGAGGAATTTCCCTGTTTGTCCTGCAGGTTATTTAGGTACCCACAGTTATGCTTCTTTGCAAAATGGATGTAGTTTTAGCCCTTAGGTAACAGGGGAAGTCCTAAATCCTTCAAGTATTTTACAGAAAACAAAAGAAAAAACATTAAAAATGCAAGAAGATAATAAATAACTAAAAATCAGAAATATTTTTGGGAACATGAATCTAGGGCAGTCTTCCATTTGATCTATATGGCTAGAATATTGCCCTACAATTATGAATCACCTAAGATTCTTAGAATAAAAGCAGACACTGTCATTGTATTCCTTTGTAGAGAAAACCTGAATTTTTCTTTCATTTAAGATTCATTCTTTCAAATATGAATATAATTCCTAGTCCCAGCAGACAATTCAAGGTATGGGATGTCATGGACCCATAATTCTGCCTCAGGCTTCCAAAAACTGGAACAGACTGTGAGTTCAAACGCATTGTTCTGGATGGTGTAATATAATGATTAGCTCTAATAATCTCACTGCTGATATGGATGGTTCTTCTGGATCCTGTCATCTAGGAGAACCACTATAAGATGTGGAGCAAAATATGTCTGAATTCATACGTCTATTCTTCCTGCCTTCTTTGTGATAATTTGTGTTCTCTAGTTTCAGAAAAATAATAATAATAATAATAATAATAATAAAATCTCTATTTCTCTGCTCTTTGGCAATGACACTAAACAGATATCTGTATTAATAGCAGAGCTGAGTGAATGGAAAGAAATTGGCCTCTTTTTCTTTTTATCCAAAGCTGAAGTGTCCATCAGGAGGAGGCAGCTTCCACAAAGCTAGCCTTATTTAAATTCACATCCCATTTTGAAATGAGCAGGATAGCTTAATGGCATTTGGTCAGTTAGTGGAATTTCCACTCTCTAATTAAGTATTTGTAACCCTTATAACACAGTCTCCTTTGCAGCAAAAATCATCAACAAAAAAGCCCCTCTTATGCTCTCTTCTTTGATTGAGGACATGGAATAATAATAATCTAAGGAGGGGACAAAGACAAACAGGATTAATGAATCCTAGAAAATGTAAGCCTTTGTGGTTGTTTGGTTGGCTTTGATTGTGAAATCGTGCTTAGGCTAAATTAAGCTAACATATAATTTGTCAGCTGGACAAAAAATATTGTAATTGTTCATTTGCTCTTGTCACCCTGACAGAAGAAAAAGGAGAAAAGAAAAGAAAAGAAAAGAAAAGAAAAGAAAAGAAAAGAAAAG